>NW_028323466.1:0-46898 GCF_984573655.1 Nuphar pumila | reverse complement strand
GAGTCCAAGACAGGATCAAGCAATTCAGAAGCCATCTCGGTCAACGCCTTTTCTGGCATCACTCGGCGGGCCTCTCAAAGCAAGAACGAGGTCCCTGAGAGCAGCAGCCCAGAGCCGAGCACATCTGCAAAGCAGCGGCCTGCCGTTGCAGCTGTCGTGAACAACGGCAGCAGCGAGACTTCCGACAAGGACTCTCGCGAGTGGCTTGACAGCTTGCGCTGGGCACCCCCGGCCCTTCGCACTAGGAGTGTCAGTCCTGACCCTGTGCAGGATGCAGGCGCAAGGGCGCTGTCAAGTTCGCCAGCACAAGGTGGCACCAAGGAGAATTTTGCTGAACGGCGTTCTGTTGGTGAATTGGATGGCCGCCTGCACACAGGAGCAGCCGCCCAGCGGGAGGGAATGCATGTACCAAGGCGTAGACCAGTGGAACTGGCTCAACCTGAGTTTAGGCCATCGTCCCCCGCGAGCCCACGGCAAACCCTCAGCGCTCGATCACGTACGAGCCTTCTGTCCTCATTGATGCATTTCACGTTACACGGCTCCCTGACGTTGCATTTGCTTCGCTGAATTATGCAAAAAAATCATGGGGATGACAATTCAGGCCCTGGGTGTTGTATTTGCTGTTCATCCCAGCGGTTCCTTCCAAAATCAGGTAGGGCATGCGTGCCATGAATGTTGCAAGTGATTTGCGACGGCTGTCCAAGAGCTGCATAGTGACGATGCCACATCGTGTTGCAAATCATGTCGTGCTGGCTATTCGGACCCACCTTCAGCTGCAATGATTACTTCGAAATGTCCCAATTCAGCATTTCATAAGCTTCCAGCCTTGACAAAGCTGCAAGAACCTCATTGAAAGGATGACACTGAGATGAAGTCACAGCCTGTGCGAGGTGGCTGCACAGTGCACATGCTATCTCTGGAGATAGACTTCACTTTTGCCAGGAACTTACAAGCAAGCAGTTGTCTTGCGTGTCCTCATGTCGGTTGAAGGACGAGCGGGTGATCGGATGTGGGCATGCAGCAGCCTCACCGCAAGACTTTTGGAGCATAAAGGCAGACGAGTCGCCAGACGATGTACCGCATGTGAGAGGCCGAGCAGGCTCTCCAGTCTCGCGGACGTCCTCTCCAGCAAGTGCATCACCGCACAACGCCTCCCCGCAGGCCGCTCAGCTCTTTGCAAGGATGCAGGCCAGCAGATCGGGCAGCGCCAAGCTACAGGCTAAGCTCCGCGAACTGAAACGCCTGTTTGATGCCACCTCGCTCCATAACCAGGCCCTCAACTTTCAACTCAGCGCTGCAGAGCGTCGGGCCACGACCCTGGACTCCAACACCCTTGCGCTCGCAAACCTGATACAGGAGAAGAAGGACCTGGAGGCGGATGCTGACTCACTCCGACAGGCTCTCAGCGAGACTCGCCAAGCAACCGCCGCTGCCGAGATGAGGGCCAAGAGGATGGAGGAGACGGTACGGTTAGCCTGTACAAAAGCGTACGTCTGGTACCAGAAATGCTGGAATTCGTCATCTAATTTTGTAGGTGATGATCCAATAATGGGCCGCTAAGTACGCTTTTGCACAGCCCTAAGTAGGAAACTGCCGTCAGAACGGTTGTCATGTTATGTGCACCTGTGCTGCTTGCGTCCAATAAGCAGGCGGATATCGACTCAAGTCAGTGGGACGCTATGTGTGCTATCATGGCAGCCACTGGTTGTATCAGAACAAAGTCGTCAACACTCCTGCATGGTGGCAGCCAAGTTTGCAGAGTCGCGACTTCAATTCTGAGAGTTTTGATCACTGCAGCCAGGCTCAACTAGCATGATCCTGCCATTTCAAGTCTTCTGAGCCTTGCAAGCAGAGAAAGGCTGGAAACACGATCCTCTACATGCTGGAACAAAATCAGTTTACTCTTGAACGATTGAGAACTACAACTCTCTGCATGCCATGCCTGATCAGTGATCTCAAGGTGCAGGTTGATTCGCATGAGCGGGTCATCGCAGAGGAACGCAAGCGTCTTGACGAGATGAGTCAGCAGCTCAGAGCGTCTGAGTCAGCGTGCAAGCACGCTCACGCGCAGCTAAAGGACTCCCACCGCGAGCTGGAGAGGCTCCAAACCGAGCTCGCTCATGCGCAAGGCACAGCTGCAGAGCTCAAATCGACTCTGTCCAGTGAGAGACACGACCGAAGCATGCAGACCGCAGGTGTTGCATCAACAGCAGACACCTTCTTGCTGGAAAGACTGCATGTCTTTTGCTGTGGCTTGCTTAATGATGATGTATCATCTTACAACACTACCACATCCACTTGGACATTGGCGACTCCAAGTACTACCTGCTTCCCTCAAAATTCAGCATAGCTCAATGCTGTGTTGTGTATATGCCCCAAGTCCTGGAAGGAGGTGTAAAAATACGTGTCATCGACGGAGAGCATGCGGTGCCACAATGTAACAAACTGGGGTCATGAAGGCCTCGAGCAAAGCCAAAGCTGATGATCCGTACACAGTGTAGGTCTCGCTAGTATGCAATGTGTTTACGCGCCATTGCCCAGTAGGCATGTCTGCATGTGCAGCGCCGACGTCCAGCATTCATGTGCAGCGTTGACCCAACAGCTCAAAGACGGGCAGCAGAAAATGAGGGAGCTGGAGAAGGAGTTGCGAGAGTTGCGGTCCACAGCCAGGCAACTGGAGGAAGGCAAGCTCAAGGGCGACGAGGCTATGGCAGTGTACACGTCTCTCAAGCAGCGGTTCAGCAAGCTGGAAGAAGAGCGGAACCTTCTCAACGAGCGCGCCACCATTTTAAGCGGTGCGCCCTTTGGCTTGTATCAGCACCTCAAAGCACACGTGTCACACACCTGCCGTGGCATGCGGCTTGCTTTCCATCAAGTGTGTCGTTATTGGGGAAAGTGTCACGTACTCAACCAGTGCACATACCTGAAAAGGTATGCGCCTGTGATACCAGACCCAGGGTCAAGGTGTGTGGTATGTTACTACATCCCAAACTTAAGAGAAAGGCTCCGCTGTGACAATCTCCGTGTGATCGCAAGTGTTGCAGCCAACTCTTGCCACAACAGGGAATGACCTACACGGTGGCAAATGATGCCAGTGCGTTGGGAACAAGCACAAAGATCCATGTCCATGACCGTCGTTGTACCCTGCAGTGAGCGACTCATCGACTCATCTTGCATGTGCACCGCAGGCATCAAGCGACAAGCGTTACTGGACCGGGACGATCAATTGGAGGAGACGAGACGCGAACGCTCGCGGGCAGATCTTTTGGAGCAGGAATTGCAGGCTCTACGACATCAGACTGCGATCCACAGCAAGCAGGAGTGGCTGCAGGACGACTCGTCGGAGTCAAGCCTTGATCAGCAGAAGGCTCGCGAGAAGACCATTTCAAGTGTGTTGCCTCTATCCCACCTCCTTGCAGAGCTGTTACCAAGTGGTTGCCGGCACATGCTTGCATGCATGCTTCACACGTCTGGAAATGCTGCCCGCATCTGCGACGAACCGCATACTCATGGTATAATGCCTGGACATGATGCTGATGATGTATCTTTTTACATCACTACCGCATCCACGTGAACATTGCCAACTCCAAAAACTCCTTGGGAATCAGCGCTCCAATTACCATCATCTGAGGCAAGACAAGATGCTGTCAGCAATTCCTTCTGCTTCTTTGTGAAACGGGGAGCGTAGAGTTTGCATGGCTGTGGGCAGATTGGTTTGCTGCACTATGCATGCATAGCCATGAATTGCACTGAGTGGTATCTCTGATACAAGATTGCTGCATCCCTCTACATGGCCAACTGAAACGACGCATAACTAGGTCGAGTGATCAACGTGGTCTAAAAGGACATTGCACCCATTCGATCCTGCATGATGGAGGTTTTGTTCGAGTCTAAGAGACAATGATCCAGCAAATCACATCATCATGTGCGCCAGCGCTTTGCCAGCCCATCTGACTTGCGCATCCAGATTCCCAAAAAGGCATGAAGGTTGGGGACGCAAATGGGTGTCGAAACCCGATCTGGCAAAGCTCTGGTATACGCTGATGCCATCAAACCTGGTGTTAAAGGACATATAGAGCATGGCGCCGTCGACATGCTGCTGGGCAATTTGAGCTTGACTCTGTGATGTGCAGGTTACAAGATGAAGTCTGGACACCGCGTGTCCACCGCACAAATGCACGAACAGCAAAGATCCGATCAGAGTTCGTGGGGAGCGCTAGCCATGATGCGGCCATATTCAAGTCAATCATGCTGACAGACCTTGACCGTATCAAATCAATGCTCATACCACCGTCGACGTAACGATCACTGGGTGAAACATTCCTGTCAACCCAACCAGCTGATATCTGAGCTGTCATCCAAGTGAACGGTTGTTCTTTATTCATTCCGAGGCCCTAAGCACAGTGCTTCTCGTGACGCTCTGAAGAGGCACTGTTGCTGTACTATGCCAATATTCAGGCGCGAATGTGTGAGACGGGCCGCGTATTGGTCATATGGTCAAGGTATTATCAAAAAGCACCAAAGTTTTATGTGTACGAACGATCTCGTTTTCTGGCTGGTCAGCCCTGCTTGTTTGCCTTGAACATGCATGTCCCGGAAGAAAAGCACATGGTCATATCAGCCCATAAATGTATGATTAGCAATCTTATGGTAGACTGACGGTGACGTGCAGAGTATAATTATTTGCAACCCTGTTGCCTTGGAACTACAACGTATGACTGGCCTGACCATTGTCATCCATTAGCATGGATTCCCAATGGTGGGTACCATTTGAACACTGTGTTGAGGAAAGACACCTTCGACAAGAGACACGACAAGCAGACTTTGTACAACAGTTGTCACTTACATCGTAGGCCAATCCTGTGCTGTATACGTCTTGTGCCGGAGTGCGCCACTGGCATTGGCAGTGCGCTGCAAGTTTTTGGGGCGTGTCCTCGTCCCAGTCACGAATTCGCGCAGATAGGACACCGATGATGTGGCGGTCGTGAGGATTTGAGACAGGTACACAGCCAACAAGCATTCGACTATAAATTCTGAAGCCATGCCTACACGGCCATCTCCTGCGCGTTGCATGGTACCATTTGTGCATGGGTCCGCACAGCATTGTTTGTAGATCAACACGTTTGCAAGTGATCCAAGAACATCGCAGAGGCTATCCGTCGTCATTCCGGAATCCTGCCTAGGCTGAGACATTCGTGATATTTTCAAAGGTGCGCTCGCGCATGACACGTCTGATTTTTAACGTCAAAGCCCGTGCATTCTGCATTGCTCACTCTTGTGCAAACAACCCAGCAACGCTGAGGTGACATTCGTGCACGACGCGATCAGCAAAAGGGCAAATGCAAAATCGTTGATTTCATTTTGTCACTGTATAATGCCACTGTTCTATGCGTATTATGTTCTAATGTGGTGTAGACACGGTTCTATGCGTTGCGTCGTCGCGTCATAACGTCTGTCATCGAGGATGCAACAATGCAAACCTTGCATTACTGCTATGCGACGAGTTATGATGGGCATATGAAGATTGGTAGCTTTGAACGACACGTCCTGTTGCCACAGCAGATTATGCGTCGATGAAAGTTAGTGTAGCTGCCCGTTACATCGTTTTCATCGACGGAGGCGTTGGCAGAGGTCGGGCTGAGTGGAAGGACGAATTCTGAATGAAAGACCATATGTCTCAATCTTTCGGTATTTGTCCGCCGGCTGCTTACTTCGGCTCACTCGCTGCGGCGAAGCCAGGCCTGGTTGTTCGGCCAGTCCAAGCTTTAGTGCGACGTCTGGGACGGTGCGTCGAAACATCAGAACACCAGCTGCCCAGAATATGCTGGTAGAGCTTGCATAGCAAAGAATGATGACAAGCGTCGTCGAAAGGCCGTAAGCTACACATCCTCACATGACGTGCCCGTCCGTGGACTCTTCCGATAGTGTCGGTCTCACCCAAGTTGGATCACAGTTTGCAAGCACAGAACGCCACCGTGTGTCAGAACGGTGCAGATTCGGCAGCTGACATGCGCTCAATGTACAGGTAACTTTCAAGACGCCTCCACAATCATGAAGCATTTACCTGGTGCGTCCCGCTGTCGCTTTCGGACCTCCCGAAGCAAGGCTCCTGAGATGCAATTGGAATCGCCACTGTCCATGAGGATCGCAGCCGTGTTGCGAAGGACCCATATCTAAGAGAAATCGTTACAATCTGGTCAATGTATGACTACCTTGACAGCTGCAGGCAATCGCACAGCTTGGGCGTGTGTCTCGCTCCTGGCCCTCGCTTGTGCCATGAACGTCGGCGCTGACGTCATCACCAACATTACAGACCCAATCCTCCCCCCGCCTAAAACAGCTGCACCACCACCCGTTTTCTTTGCAGCACCTCCTCCAAAGGTGGTCATCGCGCCCCCTCCTGTGGTCATTGAGTCACCACCGCCCCTTGTAGTCGAGGCACCTCACCCAGTAGTCATCGAGCCGCCACCCGAGGTGATTGAACCTCCCCCAGATATTGTGGAAAGCCCCCCCCCGGTGGTTGTGGAAAGCCCTCCCATTGTTAAGGTGTCTCCCCCTGCCACAGAAATTTCTGTCGAGGAGCCCCCACTTGATCAGCCCCCAGCCACCAAGGATGCGTCGCCGCCCCCCCCGTCTCCCACGGACGTGACTGCCACAGACGAGCCACCAACTGATGCCAGCACACCACCTCCCTCATCCCTCAGGCCCCCTCCCCCAAGTCCGATCACAGGTGCGCATTTCAAATCAGCATGGTCGATCCTCATCTGAGCTTGCCCTGATGAATGGCTGCACTTCATGGTTCAAAGTTGGTGGTGTTGCCCTGATTATACAGCAATGCGCAACAGCGGCTACGTCTGGCAGGCGGGTATCCAGCTTGGTTACGTGATTGCTGGCCCAATTTCATGTTTACTGGGCAGGATGCTGCGTCTTCGAGGCTTTGATTTGCATGCACCCGTGTCGCAGTTTGATGTTCTGCATGTGATCACATGTGTATGAGTGAATGGGCCTGATTGAGTAAGTCGCAGCTCAAGCAACGACAGGCAGGCCTGCTCAGAAGGATAACACAAAACAAAGTACGCCAGCCCAAAAAAGGCGGCGTTGACAACGAACGAGGCAGCCGGAGCTGATTTCGCGCCTAAATGGGCTCAGAACGATAAAGGGTGCAAACTCATTGTTGGTGATGGTGATGCACACCATGGGCTGATGACCAACCTGCCTGCAAAGCGTGCCTTCAATCACATTCTTCTGACTGCCATACTGAAAGGTGGTGGGGCGTCTTGCTTCTGATATTGGTGGTTGGGGTGCTTCAAGGCAGGCCGCTGCAATCGTAGGCAAACATCTCATGTTTGGCTGCATCTGATGCCTGCAATGCAAAGGCCATGGCCCTCCACTCTCAATTTGTTCGAGCATCGCAGCTCAAGGTGTTTGCATCATGTGGCATGACAACGCTGTTTGTGCTTGCAGGCACTCGCGTTTCCACAGTGCCATTGCCACCACCGCTCGCTGGAGCAGACCAGGCTGTGAAGATCGCAGCCTGCATGCTTGCCCTGGTTCTTGTGTCCATGCTGTTAGCGTAGATCCAAATACGAATGATTGTGACAGCGGATTCATGCAATCCAAAGACATGCTGACGGAACTTCCGTGTATACACGGTATAGCGTGGCCCTGCGGAACGTTCCGTACCACAATGCCATAAGAGTGCTGTGGAGGATGCTGAGAGCCCGTTGACAGCCTGCTAATAACAGATATCTGACACTTGAAGCATTTTTGTGTGGAGGGGAGGTACCTAGATGAAGATCAGATGTGTAGTTCAAGTGTTCTTGATGTTATTTTTGACAGAACTATCTCAAGACGCTCGTTTTTACAACGCGCTGCATCCTCACGAGAATTGGCAACAGTTCACATTGATAAAAGCGATCGCTGTGCACGTTGATGATGATTGATCATGGTTCACTTTCAAGCAAACACAAATGTATGTTCCAGCAGTCTTCAGTCTGCTTGTCACGAGAGGATTTGGCTTGGACAAGCAGCACACGTCTGGGTGTGAGGCAAACCGCTTGGGTTTCCCCACAGATGCTGGTCCGTGAGCTTCGAAGTGTTGCTTGACAGTCGGAGGGGAAGACAAATACCTGTTGATGCTAGATAAGATCAGCGCCAGTGTGATGCTGACCTAATCCCAGTCCTATTCTCCAGCCGCCATCAGCTGACTAGTCAATGCCAGGACAGTGATCAAGTACATATACATAACATTAGGCTTACATACGCTTAGATGGTTCACAATGTATGAGGCACGTCTGTCAATGATGCTGCGTCCTGAGTGACGTGAGCTTGTGTGCCTTCGGTGTGCAAGTGTGTTCCTGCAGCAGCACTTCATGGGATTGCATGATGTATGGTGAGTAAGAACACAAGAGCTCTGGGCACATGTGCCCTGTGCAAGGTTGAGAATGAGCCCATTGTTGAAGATACTGTCCTAAGTATCAGAAGATATGTTCCGCAAGTATCTATCGTTCCATGTGCACACGTCCGTGTGACGTGCGCACAACCCTACATTGAACAGCCAGACTCTGTACCCGACCATAGAGTCATGCATTGTGGACACTATGGTCTGATGACCATTCTATGGTCCTTGAAATGTTCTTTACTTCCGTGTATCAGCTGCCTGCTGATTATTGAGTATTTTACCATAGACTTGAGCCTATATGTACTGTGCTGTGCAAGTGTAAGTTAAACTAGTGCAAATTCTCAATAGGTTATGGGTCCAGCATAAAGGTGCTGGTTATAATTTTGTACTCTCGTGTTCTCACTACATTTGTGTTCTCACATCGTCCAATCGTCTTCGCCTCTCGTCCTACGATTGAAGAGTCTTCGCGTCTGCCCGACTACTGCGCGTCAAGTGTCTTCGCGTCTGCCCGACATTGAGCTGCGCTCTTTTATCTCTGCTTAATTCTTTTCCAAGCCATGACTTCTTTCAAGGATGCTGTCGGTGAGAAGCTCGGTGATGCCAATTGGGCAATCTGGTCGGTAAAGATGCTCGCTCTGCTTACGTGGAAAGGCTGTGCACAATGGGTGCTCGTTGAACTGCCTGAAGTCCCCAATGCCGATCAATTTGAGAACGCGTCCAAGGCACTGTCTCTCATTCGTCTCAACATCTCCGATCGTTGGCTGCGTTTGACGTCTCATCATCTTTCTCCATTTGCCGTCTGGTCGTTCCTGAGCACTGAGCATCTCAACGCACTTCAACCGCAAGCTACCATTCTGCAAGCGCGCCTGTTCGCTCTCAAAATGGAGCCAGCACAGTCTGCTGATGCATACCTGGATGCTATTGAACTGCTGCACGATGATCTCGTGCGTCTAGGCTCACCATTGCCCACTACCACCCTCGTCTCTCATGCACTTCGTGGTCTGACATCCGCCTACGCAGCTTCAATCGGCACCCTTGTTCTGCATGCTGAATCCTACAGCATGCTCTCTCTCCGTGCGGCTCTGCGTGCCCTTGAGGCGCACACTCAGCTCGCCGGTGGTCCTAGCCATGTTGCCTTCCAGGCCCGTCCTCAACGTGCTCCTCGTGCCCGTCTGGAGAATCAGCCGTCCTCCAGCATCCATGTCGACCTTCAGTGCCATCATTGTGGCAACAAGGGGCACATCGCGCGTCACTGCATTCTGCTTCGTCAGTCCCAAGGACCACAGCCTGCCACTTATGCCCCTGGTTACCCACGTCCCAATGCGGATGCCCGCGGCACGTCTCTTCCTCTGAGCCCTGTATCATCAACTGATTGGGTACTTGATTCTGGTGCTTCGGTGTCGCTGACAAATGATAGGTCATTGTTCGTGGAGTTCTCTGCATTCCACATCCCGCAACCTGTTTTGTTTGGCAACGGGGGGACCGATCTAGCTGAGGGTAGTGGTGTCATAGTAATTCCAACGCAGTATACTCAGCTGCGCCTTGAAAATGTACTGTACGTACCAGCACTTGTAAGTAACTTATTGTCACTTCCTGCACTTGTCGATTCAGGGATCTCGGTGGCTATTGGTGCTCGTTCACCCACACTGACCTTGTCTGCGCACAATGAACCCGTTGCCACTGCTTCTTTGCGGGATGGTGTGTACATGCTTGATTACCCGTCTCGTACGGTCGCATTTGCTGCCACTGCTGATTCCACTGCCAACTTATGGCATCGCAAGCTTGGTCATACCAACTTTGGCACTCTGGCAGAAATGCAACGTCGGGGTTTGTTGACTGGTTGTTCGGTGACCCCGGCACAGTTTTTGGAGGCACGTGAGAATGTTGGCTGTGAACCATGCATGGAGGGGAAAATGACTCGTAAATCCCACCCCCCAAGGGCGCACTTGGCACCTCGGGTGAATTTTCGCTTGCACTCTGATGTCATGGGCCCCTTCCGTGTACCCACGGTGGATGGTCACAGATATGTAGTCACTGTTCTCGATGAATTTTCTGGTTACTCAGTTGTGGAACTGATTCGCCAGAAATCTGACGTGAACGGCGTTCTGCGGCGTTTGATAGTTTTGTTCGCCACTCAGGGCAACCACCAGGTTGTGCGGCTGCGAACTGATCGGGGTGGGGAGTATTTGAGTGGTGATTTTCAGCTGTTCCTTGACTCGAAGGGCATTGTGCACGAGCCCACTTCTGCGTATACTCCTGAAGCCAACGGTAGGGCTGAGCGCCTGAACCGCACACTGGTAGAACGCATGCGTACTGTTCTTGCCGAGTCTCACCTGCCCGATGCGTATTGGGGTTATGCAATGCTGTATGCTGCTGATGTCAGGAACTGTGTTTTGCAGTCGGGTTGCACACAAGTACCGTATGCTCGCTTTACCAGTATCGAGCCTCACCTAGAGCAGTTTCACCCATTCGGGTCCACAGCATGGGTGCTTGTGTCGCAGCCGCAACGTCACAAGCTTCAACCTAAAGCTGTTAGAGGTGCTTATTTGGGTGTTTGTCCGCCTCTCAATTCCACTGTACATCGTGTGTTGGTGGGTACCAAGGTGGTAACAACTTGTGATGCTTACATTCAGGATAAGTGCCCAGTCTTTGAGAGCCCGGTGGATGTGGACGACGCCACCGTGGCGGAGCTTGAAACCTCCCGTCATCTTGAACCCCCTCCGCTCCCGTCTCAAGCTCATTCCCTTGCTTCGGATCCGGTGGTGGCGTCCGCATCCATCGAGGACTTGGCCTTTGGGCTTGCTGATGACCAGCCTATTTTCAGCCAAGCCAGCCTTATACCTGCCTCATCCCATCTGCTTCCCGCATCGGCTGCTGCGTCCGACTGCGGCGACGGTGAATTCCCTGACCATGCTGCTGATGAGACTGTCCCTTCGCCATTGGGTCCGACAGCGGGGGGACATGAGGATGCACCCGTCAACGAACAGGCACCCTCCATGCAGTCTGACCCTTTGACAAGAGCCAGCATTCAGCGATCCTGTGGACCCCCGCAGCGTCTGGCATTCGCCGCCAAGGTAGTTGGATTCGACCCTGACCCCGTCTCTGTGGCTGATGCGTTGTCTCGATCTGATGCCTCTAAGTGGCAAGCTGCTATTAATGATGAAATGGACTCCTTGGCACAACATGAGTGTTGGGAGGTGGTGCAACTTCCGCCTGGGGCAAGGACAATTGGCTGTCGTTTTGTATTGGAACGCAAGCGGGATGGGCGGTATAAGGCGAGGTTGGTTGCCCAAGGGTTCTCTCAAAGGCCTGGGGTAGACTATAGTGAGACTTATGCTCCTGTAAGTAAATATGCCTCACTTCGGGCTTTCTGTGCTGTTGTGGCGGATCAAGACCTTGAGGTCCGTCAGATTGATATTAAAACTGCTTTCCTAAACGGCGTGCTTGACGAAGAAGTGTACATGAGGCATCCTCCTGGCTACCCAGGGCCAGAGGGTACAGCGTGTAAGCTTCTCAAGTCAGTGTATGGTCTCAAGCAAGCGCCTCGTGCGTGGCATCTTACCCTCAAAGCAAAGCTCTTAGAGCATGGTTTTATTTGCAGCGAGGCAGACCCAGCTTTATTCATGAAGTTGGGATCTGATGGGACCATACTGGCACTTATTTACGTAGACGATTGTTTGATAGCTGGTAAGACGATTAAAGATGTGGAGCAAACTCTGGCCTTGATTCAATCTCTTTTTGAGGCCAGGGACATGGGGGAGCCCCAGGATTTCCTGGGGATTCAGCTGATACGGGATCGGGGAGCCAAAACCGTTTCTCTTCATCAGACCCCCTACATTGAGAAATTGCTCCATGACTTTAATCTCACAGGTGTGGCTCCAGTGTCATTACCCATTGCTGCCATTCCAAAAGACGGCAATGCGTTGCAGGAGAATGCAGAACGATATCCATCACTCATCGGATCGCTTATGCATCTTGCGAATTGTACAAGACCTGACATTGCTATGGCAGTGAGCTGCTTGGCCAGGTATCTCAAGGCTCCCACCACAACGCATTGGGATGCTGGCATTTACTTGCTGAGATATCTTGCTGGTACCAAACATCTTGCTTTGGTGTATGGTACCAGCCGAGGGCTGGTTGGTTTTTGTGATGCTGACTTCGGAGGTGAAACCAAAACCAGGAAATCCACAACTGGAATGGTATTCATTCTTCATGGAGCTGCAATTTGCTGGCAGAGCAAATTACAACCCACTGTGTCTTATTCTACTACTGAAGCTGAATATCAGGCGGCTAGTGTTGTGGCACGAGAGGCACTGTGGCTCAGAAAACTACTACCTGAACTTGGTGAGCCCTTGACCGGGCCTATTGTGATTGGTGGTGACAACCAGGCTTGTCTTGCACTCTTGAAGAATCCCATGAGTACTGCTCGCAGCAAGCATATTGACATAATACATCATTTTGCTCGAGAGCGAGTTGCTCTAGGGGAGATTGCCTACAAGTTTGTGTCAACTGATGACAATGTTGCAGACTGCTTGACCAAGCCAATTTCTGTTGGCAAGCTGTCGTTTTGTGTCAGAGGTCTTGGTCTTCGATAATCGTATTATTGTATTTGAATCTGGGGAGCAATGCCCCAGGTTGCTACTTCCTATCACATATGGGGAGTGTTGAAGATACTGTCCTAAGTATCAGAAGATATGTTCCGCAAGTATCTATCGTTCCATGTGCACACGTCCGTGTGACGTGCGCACAACCCTACATTGAACAGCCAGACTCTGTACCCGACCATAGAGTCATGCATTGTGGACACTATGGTCTGATGACTATTCTATGGTCCTTGAAATGTTCTTTACTTCCGTGTATCAGCTGCCTGCTGATTATTGAGTATTTTACCATAGACTTGAGCCTATATATACTGTGCTGTGCAAGTGTAAGTTAAACTAGTGCAAATTCTCAATACCCATAACTGAGCCGCTTCGATATTGGCTATTAACATCATCCTGGCGGCCCGGATTTGCATGTGGCATCGTCACCCAAGGCTTGCTACTCGAAGGAGAATGCTGCAGCTGCAGGAAGATTCTGGCGACATTGGCAAATGCAATGTTCGCTTTCTTTGCGTTTCGATATGCTTCATGGACATGCCTTCGCTCGGCAAACGTTGCAACATAGGCCATAGAGGATCTATTCAGAACGCCTGACAGTTGCGAAGACAACTGTTAGTGACGCGGACGCCATACACGCGGGTGACTCAGCCTCGCGTCATTGCGCTCCTCATAAGGACCAACTGATGGTCTGGTGACATTTCCCTCGCAAGCTTGCACACTTTAGATAAAAGCGAATTCAACAGGGGAACGGAAGGCATATTTAGTTTCACGAATCTCCGCACTTCACGAAGACGGGATCGCACAGGTACGAATCCTCCCTCGACTGGATGTACGTATAACATCGTGAAATAGATATCTGACATAGACTGACTCTGACATGCTGGTTGCCATTGCGTCTATGAATACAAATGCCTGTGAATCCTTCAGAAACATGGATCAAGTGAGCAAACGCTGTAATCAAGTCCAAGCGCGCCGCTAGCTATCGGGCCTTCGATCACGCCTTCTCGACCATCGCCTCTCAGCCTAGCAGCAACGTCGAGCACAATCGCTTGTAGCCACACCGCTGATTGAATCCTGCAAGTGAATCGTGGATGCATGCGTCGCAAACTTTTGACACACGTGCATGATCATCCCCGCGCAGGGAATTGCGCGCTAGTGGGACGTTCCCAACGCAACGCTTGTCGATGCCACCATGGGAATGTCAAAGTAGCCTGGCGCAGGCTACATATAAACTGCAAATATATCGTTTCTTAGCGCACGTCTGATGTAGTGACAGAGTGAAGCGAAATAAAGTCGCGTCCACGTGGACACGCGTTGACGTTTGTCGCTGCGTCACAACGTTGACATCCGCTTGACGAACAGGTATTACAGGGAATTGCCATACTCTATGCTATGTAGTTTGAAGATCTGAGTTCGAGGCTCTTGGCAAAATTCATGGTAGCAGGACCATCATCGGATTGCCTACCCAATTACACAACCCGTTAACAGGAGGGCGTACAATCGACCGCATCTCTTTTCGCTTTGCTCAACATCGCTGTAGCCCCCGTCCCTTGGTCGCACGAACTACGAATTGTTGACATTGCCAAGGCTGGGATACTGGGCCGACGCCCATCTTCGAAATCAGGTGGTGGTCTATGTGGTGGGCGGGTGTTGGTTGCTTGAACGTGGCATTTTCAACACCCCTGGCAAAGGTTGCAAGGAGTACATGTCGAGTGAGAAGAGCCATCTCAATGGGATACGTCACAAAATGTCAGAGTTGAGACTGACGGGGAGTGTGCTCCTGTGCAGAGCATAATCGTTGCATTGATTGCAAGATTGTGACAGCAAGCAAGTCAAAATGAGATTCTCAGGTGCGTGTTTTCCAGAGTGCGAGGGTTATGGCATGAACTGTAAGACCCTGCCCGGTGGAACGGTCTGCTACTTTTGCGTGTAGAAAGTCCTGGACGTGATTCCTGATGCCCGTAATTTGTTATTTCGCCGCGAATTGGCTTGAAACAAGAAACACCGTCTGCACTGCTTGCTCACTGCGGGAAAGGCTGGCAACAACAAATGTCGGTTGCTCGGACAACCGCATGGCGGTGGAGTGGAGGATCATGAGCAAATCACGGGGGATTTCTTTGAATCGGCGTCCATGAGAAAAGCACAGCGCTGCAAAGTTGCTACACCGAGAGGCGCGCTTTGGACACGATGTTGGGGCGTTCTGAGATTGAAATAATAATATTCACAGTTGCAAGTCTGCTGATCCTCGGCGTGCATCGTGCAGATTACAACAGTGCCGTTGTGTGCGGTATCATCGCCATTGCGGTGTGCTTGAGCACAAACGTTGCCGGGCAGGACTTGACGCCCTCGGTTGGGACCAATACCACTCCGTCCGCCCCGGGCACTCCAGTATATCCCTCCGCCTTGAACCCCCCTGCGTTTGTGACGACACCAAATGCAGTGGTGACACCCCCTGGCAACCCGGTGCTACCCTTCACTCCGCCGACCAATCCGCCGTTTGAGTTTACCCCGGTGGCACCACCTTTCGTCCCACCAACTGGCCTCCCACCTGGCGCGCCGGTACCACCCGGAACTCCCGTGCCCCCCAGTACTCCTGCGCCACCCGATACTCCTGCGCCGCCCGGCGTTCCACTGCCACCCGGCACTCCTGTGTCACCCACCAGTCCACCCGTCGACCTCCCACCCGGCACGCCCGTGTCCCCACCGTCCTCACCTGTGCCTCCCCCCTCGCCAACGGAGCCACTTCCCCCACCTGAGGCTTCACCGCCACTAGCAAGCCCCGGCGTGCCCACACCGCCCAAGAGCCCTCCTCCCGTGTCACCCTCACCTCCAGGTGCGATACCTAAACCTCACCCTCGCACCTGACATATCACTGCATTTTTTACATTACTTGCAGACTGATCGTGGCCATCACTACAAGGTACTCATGCCAATCCTACCTGTGGCAATCTCCATTCCTCAAATTGCGCTCGCAAGCCATGTTTACTTCAGTGACAGACTTTATGCTTCTTTTGCTTTTGCAGAGCAAAATTAGCCCCGCATGTTGATGAGCCATCTTTTGTGCGTTGGAGTCGGTTCCGTGTGCAGTCTCAATGAATGCAAAGCGCTTGTCTACGTCTTCATCATCATCATGTTCACAGAGATGTTGGAAGTGCAGTTGCTTCCGCTCGGCCACCTGTTGCACCTACAACAGGTGGGGCACTTCCTGGAAGGCTGGCGACATCAGTGGGAGTGGTGGCCCTGTTGGCTGTCTTGCTTCTTTAGGTTTTGGCGCACCTTATGCCTACAGAACTACCTGTGCCCCGCACTGAATATAGGACAGCCTCCAGTTGTATGATAGAGTACAAAAATTTACATTGACTTGTGAGATGTAGGCCTTTTTAGACGGTGATTGGGAAGGGTGCACATGTGTTTCCGCATCATGCTGTGTCACTTGGTGCTGAACATAGAAAGTGGCAAACGCTTTGAAGACACAGTGGCTCTACTCTGGCCGACTAGACGTTGCGGTGCGTACACGCATTGTCCCTCCACACGGAGCGATTACCGGCAAACTATTTGAGCAGGCCGTTGCATAATCAGGGGCTGTTTAGATCCAGAAGGCGCTGCGGACATCTGACGAGGATCTGAGATTGCAGTGAGGTTTGCAAACTTTTGTTTGTTGTATTCCTGTTGCAACGAATCAGTGTGCCTTGACGCCGCCAGGATTCACACTGTCTCCCATCCATCATCCCAAAAGTCATCGGTACACCAGTGCTTCGCCAGAAGGGTTTTGACCGCCAAATTTTGTCCCAAAATTTCATGAATTCTTGGGTACATGGACCCGGAACATCAGGTCTGGCAAAACACCGCGGTAGGTTGTGAAGCCCTCGCAGAATCATTGCAGTGACTATGACAAGCGTTTGGGAGACATCGATGTTCACATTGCCTGTGTTCACTGTTCAGTGGGATTACGCAAATCTGTGGCCACAAAAATGATTTTCTTGAAGTGTTTAGAGGCTTGGGGCTGCGAGGCGGCTCACATTGGAATCTGTGCTGGGTAATTACCTCCTGACAAAGATTCTGAGTGTGGGTTGAGTTGACCTCCCAAGGATCTGACGTTTTTGGTCTGCTGTGGCTGATCTGATTTCTTGCAGGGTAGGAGACGAAGTAGAAGACATGTCAGGTCAGGCTATGGTAAGTCAGGCTGGTACGCTTGCCTCAGGTGGCGGTAGTTGTAGAACTTTTTCCCAAGTAGTTCTTAAAGCTGCCAATGACCACATGGATGCGGTAGTAATAATGTTTCTTCGATAGTGTTGCAAAAGAGGTGATGCGAACATTTACAGGATTGCAGTGTTCAGAAGTGGGGCAAGGCGAGCCGTTGTCCCATGAATGACATGTGCGGTCTGTGTATGGTTTGCTGTGCCTGCAGAGATAACAAAGATGCCGCGTTTAAGGAAATCTGCGTCGCGGACTTCAATGTACGTGCGGTTTTCAGTGTTGATGGTTGTGCTTTCTTTAGTATTTCAGTTCTGCAGATCCCCTTGGGTGCTGGTATTCCGTCGTTGTTGGGGGAGTGGGCATAACAATTGAGATTTTTGGTACAACTATGTCTCCCAACTTCAAACTATGCAGAAAGCCGAAATCCAATCAAAGAGACCCTTACAGAAGACCTTAGTACGAACTACTGAGTCGCCTTGCGCGCCTATTCGTCAGCTGGTAGGTGGTCCTGCCTGAGAAAAAGTGGCCTACGACGCTTACAAATGTGTTGTAGGTGCGTCACATCAGACGTTACATGATACCATGCACCATACACAATGTAAATATAATACCAAATTTGGCGGATGTGTCGCCTGCGTAAATTGCAATAACCATGCACATTCCTCACAGTGGCATGCACACGGCATGAATCTGCCAATGGCATCTGCTGTGACTGACGATTTCCAACCATCCCAGCCTCAAGCAAGACTGTACTCACCCTTGACGCTACCAAACGGGTGTACTGAGATCACCGGGCGGAGGCAACTCATCGTCACCAGTGCCTTGGCAAGATGGGGTTGGACTTCGAAATCTTACGGTTCCAGGCATACAGGCATACTGGTACCATGATGCTGCAGTGCGAGTGGCGCGCACAGCGTCGGTGGCCAAGATGATCACAGACGCTCGCAAGGCTGAAGTCCTTGGGGCCTCAGAGTCGCATGCGGCGTGGGAAGTGCACTTTGTCCCACTTTTGCGCCAAATGCTCTCCCTTGCCTCCGTGTGCCCAGCAGACCGTGCTGCCCGGTACAACATGTTGAAGATTACGGTGTATATTTTACAACACTACCGCATCCACATGGATATCACGCGCTTGTTTTTTACAACTGCACCGGACCCTGTCTGTTGCTGCCACTTGTGGTGCTGTGCCTGCATTTTCTTTCTTGCAGCCTGGTGCTGTGTTGCCTCGCCTTGCGGTGGGTATGATGGATGAGAGTTATTGAGATGCGGTGGAGCTGTTCCCAGGCCGACCAGCCTGGACCTGAGGCCGCAGCCCCTTGGGGACGCCTCTCTCGCCGTGTTTCGCGGAGGGGACATGGCGCGATTCCCGATTTATTCATTTATACAGACCTGCAAATTGCACTGCCTGGCGAACGCCTACTGGTCCTCGTCGCTATCATCGTTGAGTTTCTCCTCGCCAGCTGAGAACTTGCCACCCCACTCTTCCTCGACCCTCGCAACGCTAGCGCACGGCAGGTCGCTGGGCGTACTGGCACTGTCCGTGGAAAGGGCTGTGGCATCGAGCATTGTGTGCTCAGGCTGCTCATGGCTTGCCTCTTTCGAAAGCCGCTTGCGAGCCAAAAGCATGCTTGGGCGTAGATGACTCTCGCGGTTGGCACCGGGAATTCGACCGGCCCTGCTCAGCGCCTCAACAAGTGGGATGATCCGCCGTGTTGCATGCGGATTTGGGCTGCGAGGGCGCCGGACTCTCTTGTGGATGCCAGCAGCGCTGGGACCTGCCAGGAATGGAGAGCACTTGGCACTCCCTTCGGGCCTGCCAAGCCTGGCATTGACCACGTTTGACTCGAGGGTGCTTCCATTCCGCTTGGTCACTTTGGCGAGGCTGAGTGAGCGCGGGCCCATATTGCAGGGGCCTGGAGAACGGTCCTGGGGCCATGAGCACTCGGTGGCTTCAAGGCGAGCGGGAGAGCACAGTGCCATGCCTGGCGGGAAGCGAAGGCTGCCCTGTGGTATGTCGGCAGTGCCACCGCTTCGGTTGATCGGGCCGAAGGGTATCTTTCCAGGGTGTCCGCGGAACGTGCTTGGCTCGGGGGAGATGTGTGCCCTTTTGCGAGAGGAAGTCGGTAGAGGGCCGGCATATGCAGCAGGCGGGGGGACGGCCGCCTGGAAAGGCTGAACATTGTTATTCATCAGGTCATGCTCGTGGTGTGGCAGCAAGGGGAAGTTGGCAAGCTGCCTCTGCATCTCCCTCTTCCAAATCCTCTCCCCTGCCATTGTCAAGCAGCACTTCTGGCATAGCCTCGGCATCTTGTCCTGTATTCCACAGTTTGTGATGGCGTCGCATTCAAGAACCAGACGATATTGATCTTGCAGCGCTCGCACCACGTGGAGGCTGGCATGCCAAGCGCAGGGTGTCTTGCTGACAAGGGACTAGGGCCCGCCACGCTCGTGGCAGAGGAAAGAGCAGGCGGAGCAGGCCAAGCGAGCATTTGAGGTGCTGCGGGCTGGTGTCTTTTGCGTGGGTTGCTGGGAAGGGGTTGCTGCGGTGCCAGGCCTCTGGGCGTTCCTTCAGCGAGCGAACTTTGGACGTCAGGGGCTGCAAGTGCGGCGTGGCTTGCGCTGTAATTGCCCCCTCCACAAAGCGACAGAGCCCCCAGTGTTGCTGCAGCGTTGGCTTCATCTCTTTCTTCCTGCAAAAACCATATATGGTGAAGCGGTCTGGGTGCGGCACTCTTTCGGCTTGCTTCATGAGAATGACCGTTGCCCATCAACTTACACAGGGGTAAACACCATGTACAACTTGGATCAGGGAAAGGATAGCTTAGTTGCAAACCGCACAAACACAGGAACTTGTCACAGCAGGTCTAAGCGGAGCCCTCGATCCCTTCCAATGTTCGACCATTTCATGTGTTCTCACTGTTCCCGAACGTGGTCAAACAGACTGCACTTTCGACCACATTGACAATAACCAACACATCATAGGAAGTTGTCCTAGAACCATGCCACTACAGTTCGTGGGGAGAACGCTGCAACGCATGCCCATATCGGAGCCAAACATCAATGCAATGCTTGCTAACGCGCACCTTGAGCTGCTGCTTTCTGTCTTTGTCGGATTGGTCATTTCCTGCAACTCTGTCTGCGGGGGCCACGACGCCCCCAGCAACGATTATGGCATCACATGCCGCGGCAGCAGCACGCTTGGGCACGCTGCGTTGCGGGATTGCCGCACTGCCCACCTCGCCCTCTTGAGGTACCGCACGCTGGTGCCACTTGCGCCGCTTGCGATGCCGGATTGCCGCAGCGTCCACTTCCTCCTGAGAGAGCACACGCTACCATGAGAGTGCCAGTAGAAAGGGCTGGCGGCGCATGTGAATACAAGAACCAAACGCCTGCCGCGAACTTGCTCTGGATACTCAGAGATTCGTTCATACGTAAGAGTAATGCGCTTTCCGGTGCAGAATTAAACCGTCATTCAATGCGCATACATCATATAAACGTTGTGACGGGCCCGTCGGGCCCGCACCTGGTGCTTGGGAAGCTTTTGGGTGTGTGAGCCTTGCCCTGCTGCTGGTTTTGGGTGGTCAGCACTCGCGCATGCTTCATGCATCGCCTTGGCAGATGAGTACTATCAGCCTCAACCGTTGCGCAAAGTTTCACTTTGGTGGTTGCGGTGTGTTGCTCGTACGGTGGTGATGCAGCACACCTCATGCAAAACACATGGTCATGGAATGCGTTAATGTCCAATGTAAGGTTCAATGATAACGACGGGGAGTCTCCCATACCAAGCAAAGCATAGCACAATTTCTAGAAAGATATGTCATGGAGTCTAACGTGGCATTGACCGATCATTCCACCCTCGTCCTGCAAGACGATTTTCACGGTGTGCATGTGAGCAGCACCATGTCCATCCAGACACACACTCTGCTGAGCAAAACATACAGCGTACCCATGCCGCTGGCGAGGGGTGATTTCTGATGGCCCACGACCACCCCATTGAGCGATTTTCCCGCGCGGCTTGTCAATCGCTATCGGCGGTCCCCGATTAGTGTGCTTATCTCGGGACATGCGTTCCCGTGCGCTCTGGCGCCAGCTACGCAAGACACCAGCTAGTGCGAGCAATGTCATGAGCACGAGGTATGGCAAATGGCACACCACGAACCCGTCACAGCAAGGTTGCAAGCTCGCAGGTAAGCTGGGAACAAATTCATCGCACATTACATGTGAGAATGATGTGTATTTTCTTACAACACCACCGCATCCACGTGGACATTGGCAACTCCAAGAACTACTTGGGAATCATGTAGCGGTGGCAATCTCCAACTATGGGGGTAGGGCTGAGTTTCATGCCAAAGCGGACACAGAGAAGTGAAGGTGTGGTACAGGCATGCAGGCATCAGGCTCCTCACAGGTGTTCGATTGTCGAATGCGCTCATAAAATTGTTGCCTTTGTTCCCCGTGGCCAGGAATGGGTCAGGCGATCCCTTAAAGCGTGTTGGCATCACGAAGGCACTTTCTAAACCAGAACTGAACTGCCATTTGACATGTCAACGCATGATCACTTTGCTACTCAGCTAGCGCAAGCAGCGATGAATGTCATCTTGAGCGTCATCTTTAAGCCAGGGAGCACACACAAATCTATCTTGCTGGCTTTGTCGGGGACCTCCGGATATTCATCATTGGTCTCGTCGCATACCTCGGCTTCTGATGACCTGGCATCCATGCCGTCGCCCTCAACACCCGCCGCCGCTACTGAAGGCATGGCAGCGTTGTGCACTTGTTCATCCGACGCTTCAGCTGATGCAGGTGTCACATTGTTGTTGGCTAGGGTGGGGGGGGCCATGTCCTGGAGGCCGACGGCTGCAGCTTCGAGTGCTGCATCGACGGCTTCTTCAACAGCTGCTTCGACGGCTGGCGGAGCACCCAAGCGGATTTCGGCGGCCGATGTATCGGCCAACTCATATTTGCCATCGTCATCGCCGTCAAAGTCAATGGGGAGGTCCCTGCAGCAAGTACTTCGATTTTTCACTGAATGTAGCAGGCCGTGCGCAAGGCCACATGCCAGAAGGCCTGTTGCGTGTTTTCTACTTGCCCTGTTGCCAGCAGTTACTCTTGCATCCATTGAGTAGATGCAGAGAAGCGGTCATCCCATCCCCTTTGTCAGCATTTCACTGTGGTGCATCCATGGCAAGTGACTTGTCTTGCTACAAAAGTGCACCATTGCTGTACCAAATGCACAGAACATGGCCTGGTACAAGGATGGGCAGATCCGCTGCACGCTGCCACAACCCCTTCTTCAGAGTGTCGCCGAGCACAGCCCCCTTTGCCAGGTAACATATCCTGTTTGCGCAAGCATACAAAGTTGCACGGGAGGGCAATGAAGGCTGGAGGGATGCCGCACGTGTTTCATGTCAGAACTACATCCACGCCTGAGTACCACATGCCTATTTTCAAAGCTTCAAAGCGCATGTGCCGATAGCCGTTCTCGGCATTATGATCTAATCGTGGCGGCACCGTTGAGACAATGTTGCCGAGGAAGGTGGCGGTGATGACGTCACACGCAACGGATGACTTCAAGCGCCCGCACTTTAAAAAGTGATCAAGTTGACACGTCACTCGGCCCAAGTGGAAACACTAGCACCTCAAGAGTGACCACACCTCATGATCATCAACATGGCCAGCAGTTGTCCTGAAAGATGTCGCATGTAAGTCTGGCAGCTTTATGTTTCGCTGGTCTTGTGAGGCAATCAGCATGAGCAAACGTTACTCATTGCATCGATGTGCCGTGCTGAGGAAAAACGAAAGGGCATTATCTAAGCTTCACAAACTGTTTGCAACCGCATCACAATGGCGAGCAAGCTATGACCCCACATCAAGCGAAAGGAAACAGTTCATGAGTCCCCTGACAGCACTGGTGATGACACTCGCCCTTTCGCTCCCCACGATGACCCCCTCAAGATGTCAAGTGGTGAGAAAAACCTGAATATAAAGCATTGAATAACGAGGGACACCGAGTACCCTGGAAACCTGAGGCTTGCCTGCATCGCTCGCTTTCAACGCGAAACCTTGGTGGCGGCAGGGCAACAGGTCAATAAGGGAGCTCGAGAAGAAGCAATGAAAGCAATTGAGGAATGTGAACCAGCAATGGTAACTGTAAATAAAGGGATGCAATGAGCTAGACATGCAGCGCTTGGGAGAGCTCCATGGATGCCACACAAAGTGAAGTTGCAGGATAAGTCTCGTGACCATGTCCCGATTTTGGCACCCACGGACTCCACGGATGAGCGATGAGACACCGTTTGTTAAAAATGAACTATACGGGCTTTTTCATGCACAATATGTTGTCGGGCATGCCTGAAGACATATAAACACGTTTCGTAAGTACACACAGCGTTCGCCCGTGAAAGATATCATGGGTCACGTACCACTTCGCCATGGAGATTGAATACAAGAAGTTTTTGTCTTGAGGGAGTTGTCCAAGTGGCTACGCCAGGAGCCTGAAGCAGCGGAAGGGCACCGGCAGCCAACTAACTCGGGAGCTCATTGTGTGCACAAGGCGAACACCAGATTGGTTATTTCAAGATGATATCGCTCGCTTCACCTGCGTTTATGCGACACAACATGTGAAAGTGCATTTATGAAATTGAATGCAACATGAATCACCCACCAACGCAATTTTGCGCTCGCATCCTTTGGTTGTTTTGTGAAATGAGTAGGATCGCTGGTTTCTCGAGATACTCCATGACCCATGCCAACTGGGTCATCAAGTGGGCACCCGCCACTCACGTCGACCGAGAAAAAGCAACGTATTTACCACTGATAATAATTTTAGGTCAATGAACAAGTTGCTGTGCCACCTACTGAAGCGCTGCAGCAGGACGTGCAGGCTGAGGAAGTGCACCCCACGTGGCGTGCGCACGATATCGCCAGTATCCAAACTGTCCAGCTGTTTTGAGGGTACATCCATGCCACCAGCATAATTTGGATGGGCAATGCCTCGATTTTGATATCATGTGCTCTGCAAGGCAGCATGCTTGAGGTGTGAAGCGAGTCGGCCTAACCAACTCAGTGGCCTAGACTGTCGGTTACAACCATGAACGATTATGCCAATCCCATAATCACAACCAGACAGGCGACCTTGATACTTCTTTCATCTTCAGACGACTCAAGGTACCCATCGTCTTCAATACTTGATGCAAGCAGAAAGATGCATCAAGGCCAAAAAGGTGTGCTGCTATTACCATTGTGCGGATCAACCGTCATTCGATTCGCAGAATAATGTACTAATTATTGCCACAACCCCACCAGCTGTGACTCAACTCTCCCTTGGGTTTGCTAGAGCAGATTCATGTGTGGCAGCAGGCAACAGGCCAAGACTCGGTGGAGGAACAACGCGCCGCTACATCCCAAATTGCACCTGGAGTGTTGCTGGTAGCCATGTAAGAGGGTGTGAAAGAAGGTGCTTTCACATCGGGCAATCGTAACCGGTTTCACCCTTGACTGAGGGGCTCTTCAGACGGCAATCAATTGCTAATGGAACGTGTGTCCAGACTGTATATGCTAACGAATGGCAAAAAACAAGACAAGAGATACACGTCCAACGAAAGATTGTTGTACGTATGCCACGTGACGACTGCGGGCGAAGCACATGTGCATCACTGCCATCGTCAGGGATGCCAGCAGAGCGCAAAAGATACTGCTGCTTCAGGAAGTGCACTGACAATGGTTGGAAGTGCGCGGCTCTCCAGTCCGCTACGCCTGAAACCTCAAGCCGCACCTTGAGCACCAGGAACAGCACTAACACCTCTTGCAGTCATGAGATCGGCAAGGGCCTGCTGTAGAATTTTCCATGACGTTTCTTGGAAAAGAAAGAAATCGGTCAAGAAGCACACGTGCGCTTCAAAAGCTGTCCTTGACAGCTGTCAGCAATGCAAACGAGTGACAAACGAGAAGAGAAGTCAACTCGAGGCACCAGACAGGCATGCCCAAGAGAATCCAAGGCCATCGCATCGCCAAGCAATCTCAGCCAGGTGTGGTACTGCCTGAGGAGCGATCTTGCGAGCAAAGAGCGGGCAGAACACATTCATGGGGTCAAAGGCCCCCAAATTGCCTGACTCACGCAAAGCACGTTTGACATCATTGGTGACTCGGGAGGCGCGCTCCCAGAGCAGGTCATCAGCTGCATTGGACGTCGACTGCGAAGGCGTGTTCGCGTCTAAGGACTCCACACGGCTGTTGCTGGGAACATTGTCCGTCGCGGGCTCTGCAGAGGCGCAGAAAGCAGTACGGTGGAACAGTTGAGCAGCTTGATGAGCATGTGCCTTTGCTGTTTCCCAGGAACACCTGTACGTTCACAGGTGCACCAGTGTAAGGAAACCGCTTACCTTGCACCACGAGGATGAAGCCCTCAGTCAGTTTAGTTTGTTATTGATCTCTCCTCGGCAAAAAGTGCAAAAGTGGCGGGAAAGCTTGCTGATCGTGGCACAACTTGAAGAATCTATTCTTGGATGATTTGTTTGTTGATATTATCATGCTATTATCGCACTCCTACATCCATACAGACAGTGGCAACTCCAGGTGCGAAATAGGAGTCTGTGCTGTCGACACCCTCACACGGCGCAACCGTACTATCTCTTGAGATAGGCTCGACTGGTGTGCACCAACACATGCCTGGCACATTGAGCTTGCATCAGACATGCCCGCGGTCTCAGGCATGCGCAATTGTGTTGCTTTCATGCAGTGCACCAGCGACAAAAGTGGCATGGATTTGTCAACTGGTCTATGCACAATTTGGTACTGCTACGATGGGAGATACCCAATTTTCTGTAGTGGACGGAGGTGCACTCACCCTGTGGCTTGGGAGTCCCCATACATGCGCAGCCTCTGCAAGCCTGCGCTGTTGAGCTCATGCGACTGAAAAGTCCTGGGACTCCAGCCCCCGGTTTGCGCGAGCGTGGACCAGTCTGCAAATGTCGCGTGACCAACCTCGTCGGTGGACTCCGTCTCGTTGAGGACGTTGAGAATGGAAGGCACATAATGTTCGTCCGTGAAGCACATGCGCTCGTCCGGGTGGTCCACACAGAATGGCTGCAAGACGCATCGTTGTTAGGCGAGAACACAGCGTTTTTGTCAAGCGAGCACTACCGACAGCATCATCGTCAGGCGAGAACTGCATGTGCCAAGTTGGTGCATCCGAGTTGGGTGGCATGTGGTGATGATGCTGATGATGATGACTCTTTTTGTCAGAAGAGCCTATTCGAGAGTCGTGTGGAAGGCTACTTTATGCCATTATCGATATGATGATGCGTCCTTTTGAAACACTACCGCATCCACATGGACGTTGGCAACTCCAAGGACTACTTGTAAAAGACTGCAAAAACACTCTTCCGTCTGCAGGTTTGGTTCTGTACCTTGCCAAACCCCCGAGGGAAGGACACTATGAACTGCCGTGCCATTGTCGGCACTCTTTCGACACCATCCAACAAGCCGCGACATCTGCAGGAGAGGACAATGAAGCTGTCGTGCCATATGGCATAATAACAAGACACCATAACAGCATTTTGTTTACCATTCCCTCAACCAGCCCCCTCCCATGAACCATTCTGCAGGTCAGTGCCAACCAGAAACGCTGCACCTGGTACGAGCGGCAATACATCCGGAAGCGGGGAAACATGTGCTGATCACTGGCCACAATGGCAGCATGCCGACGCGAAAGCGCCGTGAACTGGCTGCTCTTGCGGAACTGGTGCTGCCGAAAGTGAGCCGTAGACAGCGACTCGCTCCACCGATACCACTCCCCTGCCTCGTTCCCCACCCTCGAGCGCGGCCCCTCCGACACAAGCTGCGCCCAGACAAGCGCCGGGTGGTACAGGGGTGTGCAGGACTCTGAGACGAGCACCAACTTAGCGTTCAGCGGGTCGTTGAGCGCCTGCCAGATGAGGAGGCGCTGTGCTTCGACGAGGGTGGGCTGTGCGTGGGCAGCCTGGATGCGTTTGGGGATGTCTCGTCCGTGAAAGATGCTGCCTATGGGCGCCCCGGGAGCACCGGGGGAGCGGTGCACGTATACGGTGAAAAGAGACTGAGACTCGTAGACGCTCGTGCCATTGATGACTCGCCCACATTTTGCCGACAGCCAGTGTCCGACAGACTGAGAGAGGTTGCGGCGCCTGTGCGGCAGCCTGCCCCCTGCTTGCACCCACCTCGATGAGCTTCAGCGTGTTTGCTTTTCACTTGCCTGATCTGCAAGTCTGCGTGACAATCCAAGCTGGCATCTCTGGAATAAGAACAGGTGGAATGCGTGCATGAGCACGATTATCATCGCTGACCACTCCTCGTTGTTGCCCTGACTCATCGTGTGCACATTTTACGCACGGTTGACAGACACAACAAACGCAAGGTGCGCGAGGGCATGTGGTGGCAGCAGATGTTGGTGTTGAGAAGCGAGGCAAAAGCCAGCTTTTTTTTAGGCGAAACTCGCACCCAAGAATCGTCTACCGAGTGCTCGAGCCCCTCGTGGCTGCTGTCTTGCCTGCTGCAGCCTTCGAACAGTCCAAGCTGGCACCGCCTCTGAGCAGTTCCGTTCCACGACTGCCTCGTCGGCGGTCAGCGTGGGAAGCCATGGTATGGGCGCTTCGTAATCTGGAACAGCAGCGCGCTCCTTCAGATGCAGCTCTGCTGCTGCCAGTAAGAACGACTCCCAGATAGGCTCCAATGGTATCTTATCTCGCACCAGAAAGAGAAGGGCAACCTGCAAATTTCATCGCTGGGCACACTTGAGGCTTGGTTGCGCTCATACTGCATTGACCTGCGGTATACCACTGGACGGTTGCTTGCACAGCATTTGTTTGTCTTGTGCGTTATTTAGCTGCAAGTAGAAAGGTTGGCAGGATAGAGTGCGTTCGATGGATGGATCCCTGAACGCACGGAAACCCCCGAGATCGGACTGTCCGACAACAGTGTTTTGCCAGACAAAGAGACTTTTGCGTCGAGACAGCTGTAGATTCATGCATCTGGAGGACAGAAATGGGACTCGACCTCATTCTGAAGAAATGGTGTCCGACAAACAGTTCCACACTCATTTGCGTGAGGCAAACGTTATCAGCGCCATATGAAGGAGAACGGCACTGAGGCTCCGGGACTTCATTGGGACGCTTCCATCAATCATCTTACAGTGCTCCTAGTAAATAATTCAAGCTCCTGCTTATATAACGCAATTGGCTCCGCCTGAAGGCACCTCCGCCTGAAGGCACCTCAATTTGAGGTAATGCCTCCGGGATGACTACCATGTGAGCAGAATCTGAGAGGTCGCTCTTCAATGTACCTCCGTTTTGTGAGATCCTTGAGAGCCGTACGAACCTGGGGAGAACAATTTTGTGACATGGCTCAGCAGCTTCCGCTTCCGGTGCAGCGCTAGGCTTCAAGCTGCGATGCCTTTAGCCTGTTCAAAAGGCATACTCTGAATGTTAACTTACTGGAACCTTTCAGTAAGGTTCCAGTAAGTTTGCATCATGTCGAGGAACTGCTATCAAACATTTCATCTCGCCGGCGTCTGGCAGCCGCACAGCTAACTGGTCTGGTTTGCAGGGCCGCAGGTCAACCACATCGTCTGCTGCCATCCTGGTGTCCCAAGCTGCCGCCAGACAGGCATTTGCGAAAGACTGTGCAGCAAGAAAAGCATCACCCGCCGCTGCACCCACAACAAAAGAACCCATGCACCGCATGCGCAGAGATTATTACAACGAAATTGCTCACTTCCATTGTAACGAGCTCCATGTACTCATTGCATGCGGTTGTTTTGATGTGGGTGCGGCTGTGGGTGATGCCGTGCTTGTGCCTCACTCTTTTGCAGACTGTACAGATGCTTGTCTGGCCGGGGCTTTGAAAACTTGGATGGTAGCAGGCAATTTGGTTCACTGCCGCCTGGCAAACCAGACCAATCGAACCAGACCAATCGGCTGTGCGGCTGCCAGATGTCGGGGAGATGAAACATGCCCCCCCACTCGAAGATGGTCATGACTTGGGGTGACGTCCAGACCATCTCCAACTGGGATGTAAGCACAAGTGCCACGACCATGCAAGAGGACAAAAAGGAGAGTTGCTTAGCTGTTTGGACCGTCACCTACTGGCGGGTAGGGACAAAAGTCTTTGCCAAGCTTTTTTGCCCTCAACTTTGATCAGCTGTGTAGAGAAGGCCACTGAAGCAATCAGAGGTCTGTCTTTTGCAATTGTTAACAAAGTGTCATGATATGCTGACGTGGTAAAAACCGAGGCCTCAGGAAGCCCTGGTACGTCACGACTTGGCGAATCTCTCAAGGATGACGGCAGTTTGTTTGGGCAGCACAGCGCCTCAAAGCATGAGGTGTTCTCACGACGCGCCTTACACCAGAAAATCATTACAGATAACGTAGCAGGGGTCTTGCTTGTTGCTGTGTTCGGGGCATGCGGTGTGAATCTGTCTAGACGCGTTGTGGCAGCCCGTCACATGTGTTGGCCTAAGTATGGGCACATGTCTCGTGAGGGGACGCTCCTTTAGGTGCAGTCGACAACAACTAGAGCACAACGCCAATTCGGCGTGCTTCTGAATCAAGTGGTGCATGTTCGTTTCGGGCCGCTTGGGCAGGGGAGGCGTTGTGTGGTGTCGACGACGTGTTTAGTGACAACGGCATTTTGCGCCGAATGGCAGCAATTCTGCACGTCCTTTTTGCGCCATGCGAAATGAGCTTTTTGCCTGACGCATAACTTATCAATTCTTTGGTCATGCAACGTGCAGAAATTGTCTGTGAGCGTGTTGCAAAAGGTGGCTTGGCAATAGGATGCCGTACGGCTGCGTTATGACGATTGAAGTCCAAAATCGTGGTATACCATTATGTCCCCTCCTGTGGGATGTAAGCAAAAGCGCCACGACCATGCGAGAGGACAGGAAAGAATATCACATAGCTATTAGAACTATAGCTATTCATAATTAGCCACTTGTTGCCCTTGAAAATCAGGACGTCAGCAACGCTGACAGCGTTGAAGAGTTATTGTGTAACACCACGTGACGTAAGGGTCAATCAATGCGCTATAAAGCAGCCCACCATGTATGTATGCGTCCATACTAGGCAGTTGCTTGCGGTCAGGTACAGGGCTGCGGTAGGATGCCCATCCTTGACTACCTCCAGGCATCATGCCGCCTCCGAACCCTTGAGGCTCACTCCTTTTGGGGTATCTCAAGATAGAAGAAGGACAAGCGCCTGGTTGTGAGCGACATGCGTCATCTGAGCAGAACGCTGACATGTTCTTATTCACCTGGCGACGACAGCAGAACCAAATCTGCTGTATTTGCTTTGGGCATGGGAGTGCTCCTTCCAGTCTAGCAGAATGGGTGGGACCAGAAGCCACCGACACGGACAGTAAAGATGTGGATTGGGGTATCACATGATGTTGATGTATCTTTTTATATCACAACTGCATCCACATGGACGTTGGCAATTGGCCAGTACTACTTGCGAATGTGACTGGTGTTATGAGGACTGACCATCATCCACTTAGGGGCATGCTTGTCATCATAAACGAGGGCTCACGACTGCTCTGACATGTGCGGCAGCTTGATGATAGTGTTGCAAGTGCATAAAACTTGCGAAATTCGTCGTTAGCAAGGGAAACGGCAATAGAAACTGTCATGATTCCAGAACAAAATCGGGATTTTACGGCCTTGAGCACCTTGATGTTCAGCCAGGACCGCCGGTAAAGAGCTTACAAAACCTAAAACAGGCAACAGTGCTAATCATCCTAAGAGCACCGTAACGTTGAGAGTGTAAATCCAAGTTCGCCCATGTTAAATACCAAGCAACTCACTTTGGAACCAATTACCTCGAACCCTACGAGCATTCTGAGGATCATACCTTGGGTGCACTAGCGATATCCTGTTCTGAGCGTGCCTGCGTACGCAATACCATGTCACAGCCATTTTCTGCGACGCTTACTTGCAGCGTGGCTTGCTATCGGTGGGTATGGAATGCAGTCCATCGAGCATTCGTAAACCCCAAACAACATTGGTCGTACCATGCAAATCTGTGGGGCAAATAGCATGAAGACAAGAAACAGCCTTTGGACTTTCATGTGGAAGTGTCGGTCTCGGGCTATAATGCACACACAGGATTCTGGATACCATTGTCACTGGAAACCAGACTTGCCCCGCTACGCTAGCTCCCTGTAGCGGTACATACACCCGACATTTGGTGATAGGAATGCTGAACGTTGTTCAACCGTTGCCCCAAGTTTGACACCGTGTGATTCTAATATTCAAGCCGCTTGGTGCAATCAAATTGTCGTTTCGAACGTCGTCACCTGCCCGAGTCATTATCTCTGAGACACCTCGTCGAGAAGAAACGGTAAATGCAGCTTGGTCGCGGGGAGGAATGTACATTGCGAAGTGCCTACCGATTGTGCACCGGCAACATCAAGTCCCTTATGCAGAAGATCCTTCCACCGGCTGTCCCATCCCTCCCGAGCGCAATCGCACTCGGCGCTTGCGCGACGAGTCATCGTGACAATTGGCAACGTTTGTTGCCAGCGGCATCAAACCTTCAGCGGTTTCCCCAGTCCCCGCTAAACAATGGTTTGAGAATGACATCAAGGTGCCTGAGGACCATCTGCACTATCAAGTCTCGATCCACTTCATGAGAGCAATTGTAGTGCTCGCTTGCGTGGACCTGGCGTGATTCCCGATTGATTCTCTTTTCTTTTTCAAGTCGCTTGAGCTGTACAGGTGCTCAAAGCGCGGCGTCTCTACCGTTGGCCTGACAAGCTCACTAGCAAGACGATGACCGGATCCAGTCTTCACAGCAGTTCCCTGGTTATAAGCGTTTTGCCAAGCGAAGTCCTTGAGACCATGGATGGTGGCTGTGTGGAGTTGAACGTCGAGATCAAAGCATTTGTCTGGAGAGCAGGGCATTTGCGAAAGTGTAGCTGAGCCCTTCTGGAATCATGAAAGGACGCTGCCGCGTGGCAAGGCCTCTTCATGAGAAGGTTTGCAGTATCGAAGTGCACAGATGCATCTTTACACATTGGATGGCTGTGTGGGACAAACCTTGCCTCGACTTCCCAAAACAGGTTTTGGGGGGGTGCTAGCTAACGTAAAACTCGTATGCAATCCCCCGTTCAGGCATGCAGCATCGACGACACATTCTCATGACATGTTGCACCTTGCTCTGCAGACTGAGGTCCTCACAACTTTGCTGCACTCCTGGTGTAGAAACTTCAAGAAAGAGGAAGTGGCATTGTGGGCACCCAGGCGGCACCAGTAAGAGCACTTGGTCTACCCACAGGAACTGCTCCATACAACAGCATTCCGTACGCAGCAGTGGGAGTTTCTGCAAGGCGCTTACGTGCTTCAGGTTGGCTTCCAGATTGTTGAGACGCAGAAGACCGTTCCATCATCATCCGTACTCCGGGCAGTACTGAACATCTACAACCATGGACACAACACTAGGAATAACAACATCACAGACCGGTCGCAGCTTAGTCTTGAGCGGAGGCAAGCCACCGGAGGGCTCGAACCCCATCTTGCGGCCTCCACCCACATTCTGAGATGGTGGCCAAGACCTCCGGCCTTCTAAGAGGTCTGCTGCAAATACGGCAGATGCTTTTGGCGGCAAATGACCTGAAGTCTCTTGGAGGACCCCCCCAAGTCCCTGGTCGTGTTCAGAGGTCGACTGCGTGTCACCTTTGATGGCAGCTGCACACACGCCTGCTTCGTTTTCTCGATCATCCTGCTTTGCATCACTCGCCAATGATGTGAGATTGGGAGGAGGTCCTGCCTTCGGAGCGCCGTGACGGGCCCACTGCTGGGACGGCAAGTCCCCAATGTTGATGGTCTGTACGAAGATGCGGAAGGTACAATCTGCAGCAGCCACATCGTCATCATCGTCGGCAGTTCACGTGTACAGACATACCTCTTACTGCAGTGACCTTGTCAACAGTTAGCTTTCACGATTGCAGTCGACTTCCACTGTCGCAAACTAGATTTTCCTGTCAAGCTGACCTCCATTAAGCGGTCTTCGCTATCTTCGCTATCGCAGTAAGTAACCAGAATGGTGAGTCAAGGCATTGAAGTATCTCGCATTTAATCTGCCGGGCAACCTTCTACGTTGAGAGGTTCCTGTCCTGTGCAGAACAATAGCGATGTGCATGTTGATACTAACGTTCGGATAGAACGCCCTTAGGTAAAGGAAATGTAATGCGCGGGCGAAGCATTCTTGCCAACACCTTAAAAACATCTCTGTCCATGTGTGGCCACAGCTCTTGCTGCGGTGCCACCTTTTGCAAGGCCTCGAGCATGAGCGTCACCCACACGTGAACAGCCAAATCGGCAAGGCTTGGAGCTGGCACTCTAGTTTCCATGGCCATGGAATGGCAGATATCTCCTTGACTGCCGCTCGCAAACGTCCTCAAGGATTCCCTTAGTGGTGAGACTGTTATTTCGAATGAGCCCGGAGCAATCAGTACGCAACCAGCTGACCAGAATGACGTTGCCACCAGACCCCCTTACTCATGCCTTTGCCATTTGGTACATCCTTCCCAACAAGAGATCTTATACCCAGAACCAACTGACAGACAAGTCGGATGTGTTAGGTCAACTGCCCACTACTCAATTCCCTAGGGAAGGATATATATCTGAGCAGAGGCAATCCCCATCGCACCCTGCTTGGAAGGGGCCTCCTTTAGAATGCTGCAAAAAACCCTGGCGACGCAATGCACATCGGAGGCAACATTTTCTCGCACCTTGTCTGGCAGGCGGCAGCATATGCAGCACGTGATGAATCGTGATGAGGACACCTCTCAGTACATCCTCGACATCATCCCAACGTGGCGCAGCCCCATTCCGTTGCATGCATAACACTGTTGGACGCAGTGAGAACACCTCGTGTGGCTTCTGACCTTCCTCTTGGATTGCAATGCAATACGTTTTTAGGTTACCTGCGAGTAGCGCGTCCTGCACTCAAGAGTTCTGTTCGTCAGACCTAACGCCAACGATGCAGTTTGCGCACGTACTCGACCATGCTGCGGGGACTTTCTGACAGCGTAGGCTGCCCCAATGGACGTAACTGAATTTTTTTCATGCACTCTCTTGAGGAAATGGACTCCGAACATTGATGCTATGCCGGTTCCGGGGGGTGCGCTGGATGCCGCACCACGGACGCCTGGTGCAGGCATGGCGCCCATCTAGACGGGAGAAATTGCAGTGAAATGTGAGCATGCATATTATGAATAAGAAAAACTTGCCTGACGAAACGTCATGCCTCGGGTGTTCCATTCAGAAAACTTCTCCGTGCTGTCGCCCCTGAAGGGACGCACCTTTGTACCCTCCAACACTTCACTCACGTACGATTTCACTTCCGGATGACGACAACTCTGAATTGACGTGCCAAACATACGCTCCAGCCGAAAGCAATTTGCAGGGTACACATTGCGGAGGTACAAGTAGTGGTGAGTCGCAGCCTTCATGCAGAGGAGAACAAACTCGGTCACCTCGATAGCTCTGCACACATGAAGTCAACGGAAGTTATACTACCATGGGCAGGTACATCATGTCAGCCCGACTGCTTCAAACGTTTATTCCCGGAGCAGCCCATCGGGGTTTGTCACAACCGAACTTAATGCACACAGCTCGGTTACAAGACGTAACTGTACGAGTAGCGAAACTTAGAAAGCATTGGAAGCCTCTGAGGTTTAAAGCGTACTCATCCGGCAACCCAGAGGTACTCGCCTCTGCCCCACGCGCATGCTGGCCCAACTCCTTAGGCAATATCATGTCATCTTGGTCATTCATGTTGCATACACTTCCACTTTACTTCACTGATAGCTACTCGGCATGACGCACAAATGGGAAAACAGATTGAATGCCTTTCCGCAACAGGACGAGCACAGTGCAATAGAGAATGTTGAACATTGTGCATTCAATGACGAGGTCGCTCTCCTAAATGAACGAATAAGAAACATTAACAGCTTTGATCGTCCTGCAAGACATGCAATTGCTATTGTACGCAATGCCCCACCACAGTCTGATAGATATAGTCACAAGCTGTGACACAGCCTTGGTGCAACATGTGTGACGCCGAGATGCAATCAGCCTTGCGTCGAGGCACATCACCATGTACTCCACGACGCAGAGCCCTCACCTGCATCGCAAGAGCTGCTCCTGTCCTCAATCGAAGACAAAAAACGCAAGAGCACTTCACACTTCGAATAAGGAGCAAGTAAAGTTCAAACTGGCCAGGTAACTTTGGTTTTTCAGGCCCCAGTGCTTACATCCATTAGAACGCGTTTTCTTCAACATAAGGTAGTGAACCACATGGCTACACCCCAGTGCAGGCGACCAATGGACCAGCACGTTGTTTGAGTATGACGATCTCATAATCCGCTCATGCATGCTGTGCATTGCGTCAGTCACTCATGCCCAATGCTACGTCTGTGGGATGTGATATCAAGGGCAGAGGTATATGCCGATGGCAGATGTATTCCAAGGATGTCAACGATGTCAACGCTATGAAGTACAAGCTGAAATGACATAAGTTGCGCTATGCACGACTGACCAAGTAGGGGATTACGTTCTACAATGTGGCATATGTGTTCATATTGACAAGCAGTGGACACCAATTATGCAGCTACATACACAGCAAGTATGCTAAAGCCAAAGCCGACATGTGAACACGCACAGGAGCACAAGCAGAAGTTGCAATGATACAGGCGACGCCTGTACATAGAGTGGGTCCTATATCAATCGCAAAGGGATGCGCAAAACAGAAGCGTCACATCCTATCTACTTCATCAAGTTGCTGAGCAGTGAAGTAACTCATCAACTATAAATTCCATGTGTACCACAGCCCATTGTGCAGAGCAGTAGAGAGCAATTGCACGGGAGTGAGAATGAATCACATCGCTGAGTACAACAATTAAACAAAAACAGCCTGTTTGGCTGTGCGGAAACCCATGACAACAATCAAGTGTGGGCTAGGTGGTCGTCAAGCGAAAATTTTGCCATCACTGCATATCATCCTCGCGGATGCCAGTGAAGGCTCCACACTTGCTGGACTGGGAGCTTCTTTACCATTAAATTCAATCCTAAATCATGCTGTGAGGGACCTGCCGTTACAACTCACGACTGAGTTGTAACAGTGTAGGTGCATAGTGTGTACAATGACAACCTGTACATTACCACCTGCCATGAGCACGCCCGCGATCTTCCTGGGAAGTCGAATTGCCCAACAAGCCAAAGACTGTGGTCAATCAACACCCCATCAAGAACTGCTGAACTTTCGAGCGCAGCAGCCATCAGACCTGAGTGCAATAGTGCAACTCGAGGCCTAAGGTGACACTGTCGCCTGGGCCGATCACCATATAGAACGGCAACCACAAGCGCACAATCCACGAAGCCATGCAAGCCGTGTCGTTGCCATCGACAACGCAAGAGTTGTCCCAGAATCAGGTTTGGCAGCTACTGTTTAGTGGGAGGGCACATCACAGAGCACCTTCAAACCTGCAGCCTCCAGCTTGTGAATAACGCTCTGTGTCTGTTGTTTTGTAGGCGTTTTGTAGCCCTCAAGCGGGTACTTTAGGCCCATAACTGACCACTTGTCGACACCCAACCTGTGGTATGGCAGCAGCTCCACCCCCAAGAAGTTCTTGTGGTTGCTGACAAAGTCAGCAAGGAGATCAATGTCCTCGGGATCGTCAGTCAAGCCAGGAACCAACACATAACGGCACCACGCGCTGATGTTTCTGGCCGCCAACTCATCCGCAAAGTGTAGCATGTTTGCCTGTTGATGACCTGCGCATGCCCGAGCATCATTGGTGCCAAGTATGGGAGGGTGCTGATGACTACAGGAGATGCTGTTGCTTCTCTAGACATCGGGAACAACGTGGCAGAGATGAAGCTGGCTGGGTTTGTTGACCATGCCATGTTCACCACGATGAACGGGACGCAAGGTGACGCCTTTATGCACTGTTTGCTCGACAAAGTGACCATGGCACATGACGTTCACATAATGACCTGGTTTGACAACATAAAGCATCTGCTGACATGCAAGACACGCACCTCACATCTGTAGACTCTAATCAGCAGACTCTGATCACTACAACAAGACCCAGTCTACCAAAACCGTCCTTACAGGTGGCCGCAGCCTTTCGGTATTCTTAGACTGCGAAGCATTCACATTTCTAACTTGCTGCACACATTTCGGCCGGGCAGCACTGGCGTTTCGTCAGCCTGCAAATTCCAAGGACACAACTACTCCGAAATCATTGATTTGACGGGGCGACATGAGAATCAACGTGGGTGGAGCGCACCTACGAGGTCGATGTACTTCTGCGGGTTCATCTGCTTCACACAGAAAAGAACCAAGTCGGTGTGGGGCAGGACGATGTCCCAATGGTGGTGCTTTGTGCCCTGGCCAGTGGTGTCGAGGCAAGTATTGAGCCCCCGAGCGTGCGCCTCCTGAAACACGGCAGCCACATAGTGCGGCTGGAGCATGGCCTCCCCACCGGAGCACGTGACGCCACCGCCTGAGCTTTTCAGGTACGGCAGCACATGGTCGATCTTTGTGGCAATCGTCTTCGATGACACGCGGTCACCTGCAACAGCTCCTTCCTTGTCAGGTTTGCTGCTGGCAATCGACTAATTGGACCGTGCGGAGCCAGTCAAATCTCTTTTTATCAAGTTGCAGGCCACTACGGGCGGATTAAGGTGATCTTGCAATGGGAGTTTCCGCCCTGGAGCGCGCCTGTTTCGCTGTCTCAAGATACACGTGACGAGATATACTGGACAAAGCAATCAACAGTGGCATTGTCATGATGATGTAGTACCATTTCAGAACACTACCATATCCGCAAGAACATTGGCAACTCCAAGAACTACTTGGGGATCAGTGCCTGCAAGCTAACCATGCACACAAACAGAACTTCAAATTGACCGGGATGATGGACTCAGCTTCATCAGCTAGGAGGCCATGGCAGAGAATAATCAACTCATGACAAACAGTTGTGTGTCTGTTTCCCTCATGAATAAGCTATCAAGCACCATTTGATCCCACAACAAATGTTTCACTGCTGCCTCAGACGGTGGACAAGCCAACACCCCGGTGTGGTAATGCCGAATGCAAGCGGTGCAGGTAACCGAACTGGAGCAGTGACGTACCAGTGTGCATCGCCCATGTATCTGGGTTGGAGCAAAAGAGGCAACGGAAGGCGCAGCCCTGAAGGAAGACAAGGAAGCGCATGCCAGGGCCATCCACCGCAGAGAAGGACTCAGTGCTGTGCACAAACCTGCTGGGCACAAACCTGTGTGAGCAACACCAAACAGAACTGGCATGGCGCGCCCACAAGGTGTGTGGCTGCATGCAGCTGAACAGCACCAGCACAGTCCCATCTTGAATTGGCAGGTATGTATGCGCGTGTGTCAACTCCCAAGTAGTAACTGGAGGTGCCAATGTCCATAGAGTTGTAAAAGGGTACATCATCGTCATGTGCGCACTTGTAAGCCGTGTGATCAGCAACAACGCTGCATGCCTCTCAATGCGGAATGTCCGTCGCGGATGTGGTAATGACATAGATTATATATCATGCGCTCGAATTGTTCGCTGAACGTGTAGGAATAGGGATCCAGGCGACAGCGCACCCTAGCTCTTCCTTGATTTCAGGGTACGGGTCGTTGAATTCCTCAGTTGTGACAGGCATAGGCTCCTCCTGGGGAGCGGCAGCAAAGGCGCGAACCGGCTCTACATCGCGATCGGCGAACGGATCGTGTGAAGGGAAGCGCGTTCGGATCACTTCTGGGTGGATGTGGTGCTCTGGGTCGAGGTCCGAAAGGTCCACGGTCGCCTCCGCTGCATTGAATGACTGTGAACATGCCGCAAACCTGCATGCACTGCCATGGCCTCACATCCCCGCATCAGACGATCTCTAGTGCTTGGGCGAAAGCTCTCATATCCCATGAGGAAACCACACTGAGATGATGCCAAATTGAGGTTCGGGGCAACTGAACATGAGCCAAACGCCTCGCTGTCCACGAGTGCTGACGGCCCCTGCGCATTTCGTGTACAGGAAGTTGCAGCGCTTCTCCATGAACATGCTCTGTTCATAGCTGCGCTGAGTCATGCAGTGTCACTCGGGGGAGGCGTCGAGCTTGCTGCACATGGTTTGGCGATTATGAGTCATGATGGCAGCGCTTCTGCTCTCATCGAATAAGCTGACCTCTGTTGCATTTGAAATAATGATGCTGCCTTTCAATCTTCATGATCACTCTGATTCATCTCTTCTTGAATTTCCATGTCCCCTCTTTCCCGGCGTTTGGGGTCCCTCCCAAGTGCCTCATCCCTTCCCCAGGCCAATGATCACACCCGACTACAATATCCTAATCAACAAAGACAGCAAACACAGAGAGGACATGAGGATGAATGTGCTTTGTGATGTGCGTGCTTGAATATTGGAGCATGCAACCGAGCAATGGAGAGCCCATGTGCGCAAACTCACATCCAATCTTTCACGAGTGGCCATGAACGGTCCCCATACCTGCGACTTGCCCGCGGTGCCGACTGGGGCAGGGAGTGGCCTGCAAAGATAGCGGGAGATCCCGCAAAAGTGCGCGACATGTGCGTGGCAGCAAGGGCCGCGAGTGGCCTCATCAAAGACGAAAAAGAAGTCCAAATGCCGATCTGTGTTGCTCCTGCGAAGAGCGCGCTGGCCATACTGCGGGCGCACAACCACGGTCAGTACACCTGCGTTGAATGTACTGGCTTGATGCATCATGAGAATGCACAGGACTGCTGGCTGTGCATTCGCTTCACCATGCCCAACTGTTGGCAATTCTTGTGACTTCGCCATCAACTATGATGAGTCCAAGTCGGACTCTGTTTGCAATGTTCATCACCTTGATAATACCAGGTAAGGTGCCATGGTGATGAGAGCTCGAGTCCACCTCAATGCGGCCTCGAGAGCATGAACATGGGCTCCAGCCCTGCACCGAACACATTTGCGACCACTGTATCAGTCAGCGATCCATGAAGCACAACTCGCCGATCGGGTTCGCAACCGCCCCACAGTGGACGGCGCCAAATCAGGAAGCTGCGAACGACCAACATGGTGCGGTCCCCGTATTGCCACATAATTTGGCCGAATTGCGCCGCAGACTTGCCTTTGACTGGCCGCGAAGATCGAAAACGCAAGTGCACCAGACCCACAAAATCATATAATGGAAATTGTAGCGGCTGAAGACTGTATGCAGAGCAGTCCTTGGTGCGCCCGGTCCTGCTGAAGTGCCTCCTCATTTGACCTCAACAACAAACACGACCTTGCTCTTGCCAGACTGATTGTCCGCAGATCACATCGCGAAACGTGTGATGCGAAGACAAGCTTCATTGCCAATTGGCTGTACAGCATCCCGTGTGGAAGGAGCTGCCAAGCACAGCATCGATCACGAAACAAACGATGGGCTTTGGTTGAGATTCCAGCGACAGCAGTCAATGAAAAATTTGAAGAAGCGAGATACGAACAGCATGAAATGCTTCCATTCCACAAAAAGGACTAGAACAGATTCGAGACGCATAAGCTGCGAAAGTCTGCCAGGTAATTCGCTCGTGCTCCAGCGTGTCAGCATTGTCCCAGACCAAAGGGACCGCAGAGTTTAATACATGTTCACATCAATCGCTGAAGAGGGGTGGCACGAATGATGAAGTCGCTGTGCAGTAGGGTTAAGCTCACCTCAAGTGCCAGCAGAGGGTGGTCCGAGAAAGACGATTCCGGAAAAAATGAAGATGTGTAAGGTGCAAGATGCGAACATCGGCTTCTTCAAAGCCCTTGAAGCATGGTACACGCAACCGCTGGCCCAAATACGATTGCAGTGCGATTCAACCACTGTTCGAAAGATATTTCGACGAGCGATATCTAAGAAAAGATAGTCTGGCCGCGCCGCACATTGACGGGCCAATATGCATATCACATGCCATGTCCCAGCATGCACGCGAGTGGAATTTCATTTCAAGCAGGCCACACAAGTTCTTAAACAAATGAGCCCTCATTCAAAAGCGCTTCCAAGCAATCGTATTTCTCTTGGTGTGAGCCCCCACCGTGGACGCATGCGCGAAGGCAAGTGTCCCCCACCTAAGCGCCCTCCGAGTTCAGAAAACCTTCAGGAAAATTTGATATTGAAGGAAAAAGACGGCGATGAGGCAGATAACTTGGTCACGCTGCCCGTTTCGAAGCACGCACGTGATCAAGAAAGCGCACGTTCAACCGAAGTGCGTCCGTGCTTAGTGCTGTACATCAAGATACAGAGATGAAGGTTACCACAGACCTACAGAACGCCATGTTTCAAAAACAATGTGCAAAGGAGAGGGAGGGAATGTGATGGTTGCAAGATAGTTGGTTGGGTAATCTGGTGGGCAACGACCTCGGGGAAACCACAACATGCACACAAGGCCATTGATTTCATGAATGAACACCCGATACATATCAACTACAAGCATTGTAACATCCTGGAAATGAAGGAGCCAGCCCCACATTCTCAGCCCACCGTGAGCATATGAACACCTGATGTGCCGCACCGTATTCTGCACGTTGGCCAACGCGTGATCACGGGACACGCGCCTATGATCTCGTGAACACAATAGGCATCACACCTTCAAAGTGCGGAATCTTCAGCTTTCTGTCCAGCCCCGTTGCAGGTTATTTCGTGTTGATTCAACGTGGTTAAGAGGTTTGGTGTGGGATGCTAATAGTGGGTCATAACATTTATCTCAGAAAAGAAGTGCGCATTGCCATTCACAGTGGGACAATACGATGTTATTTGCTGGTGGCAGAGAAGCCTGTCCCGTTGGGCAGTTCACTCCCGTGTTATGAGTCGGCAATTGCCGGACCGTCGAGATAGCCATGTGTGGATAGCACACAACGACGCCTGTGCAAGCGTTCAACCGCCAGTTGGGTCGTACCGGCCATTTTTCGCAGGCTGATATGTATATTCAGACGGTTTGCATACAGCACTTCACAGCATATCGCGTATCGCGTGTCTGCTTCCCTGCGTCTACGACCGTAGCGGACAATGATGCCTCATTTCATACACACCGACATGCACACCCGGCGTGAAGAAGACAAACCTGTGACTCATATGTATTCATAACAGCCTGATTCCGCAGCTATGGCTGGCAAAGTGGTCCTGTGATTTCCAGCTTGAGGCGCCCAGTCGACCTGTCAGTGAGTTCATGGTAATGATCTCCCGAAGCCCAATGATACGCCTCGTTATCAGTGCGTGACGTAATAACGGCTCGTATAAACAATGTGTATGTACTGTATGCAATGTATGTATGACAGGAGACAAGGAGAGGCGAACTCCAAGCTGTAGGCTCCACTACGAGACTCCAATCACCGAGAGACCGCGGGATGTTGTGTTGTGTGTGTACGTTGGCAAGTTGCTTTCTGATCGCTTTGTGCATTCTGTAAGCATTCTGTATCTGTGTCGCTCATGTGCCTAGCCTCGGCTTGTGTTTTACATCCCAGCCTCGGCTATGCACATCAGCATGCCATGTACAGTTTCGTGAACGTTCCAAGGTTACGTCATCTTACGTAATCGTGACTCAGTTATACGCCAGGCGTATCACCCAATCATTGGGCCAATGCGATGTGCTATGAATGGCATCACGCCTCATACTCGATGATAGAAACCTTGATGGCCAGCAGCTCAAGCCAGAGCCAAGCAAACACCACGTGCAAGTGAGCAGTGTCTACTGCTTGCTTTGTAAGCATGGTAGACAGCTGACGGCGCTGCTGATGCAGGCAAGCATAATCGCCACGGCGCGTTGCCATTCATAGCACGTGAGATCGCCTGCTCGAAGTGTGCGGTCACAGTTGCAGCTGATGTCTGGAGTCTGGGTACCATCCTCTGGGAAGTTGTACACCTACGACGAGCCGTACACGGGGCTGACAGGATTGGCGCTAAAAGCTGCACACACTCATCTCAGTGTGAGATGTGATCCAACTCACACACTGGATCTGCCAGTGTGTGAGATCTGGCACACACTCAGCACCATGCCACATCCACCAAGCCATGCGTGAAAACAAGGCTTGGGAGGCCGTGCGCAACATCCGCCTCGGTATCCAGGCATGAACCTGCCTTACTGTATATGGCTTCGCCGGGTCCCGAATTGAACGGTTCGATTTTCATTGTTGTTGGGCGGGGTTCGTCACGTGCGATGCTAGCTTGGAAAGCTACAAGTGCACGATTGTGGGTATGATGCATGCGTACACCGAGGCAAAGTGGGCAGAGGTGTCAGCCAAGCAAACGCCGGCGGAACGGATGCGAGCCCACCAGGAGGTGCGACGCTGCAGTTTTGTGCGTTTGCTGCCGTGTGTTTGTCTAGACGTGAACGGTGCAGGGCTGCATTGTGGTGTCACTCTGATTGGTTCCGTCAAGGTTGGCGTGGCTGAAGCTACAAATCATGAGTTTGGCTTGATACCCGATGGGTTTGTTATTTTATTAAGTAAGGTTGCTTTCATCTGTGCAGCAGAATGCAACCCCTTTGTGGTCTGGCCGCAGCAGTACACCTCTTTTGTTCGTTTCCTACAGCGTGTGGTTGGCATGGTCCTTGCAAATCTAATGGTGCCCACACGCTATGAGATCGGAGCCCTTGTCAGTCGGGCGCAAATCGGACCTGTCACCATCATTGTGTTTTCAGGCTTTCATTCATTCAGGCTTCATCACTTTGTTGATGAACGCGTGGCAGAGGATCCGGAACCCGCATCTTCCCTACATGAAGTGGGGCTCGGGCTCTATGCGGCTTGTGGGCATTCCCATGCAAAATGAAGTCGGGCAGGTCGTGGTGTGCTCCATCCCGATGCCCCATGTGCATGAAACGTTGGGCGCAGTAATGGCACAGGTGTGTGGGTCTCACTTGCGATGATGTGTTGAGGGACTGCCAAACAGGAGCCCCTTGCTATGCACATGTGCCATTATGCATGTAGTGGCATTGGTCTGCGGGCCATATCGAGTGGCCAGGCCTACCAGTTTGAACCCAACAACCTGCACAGATCACAGTGTTATGTGCACAGTGTGATGTTCGCGTTGGCACCTCCAAGAACGTAAGTGATCAGTGAATCATCACCATGTGTAATGAGCACTCATGAATGATTGATCATCACGCCATGCACCAGAAGGTGTTGTATCTGAAGTGCGGGGCGTAACATTCCAATTCGATAAAAAACATTGTGACGGTTGTGCTGTCGGTCTGGTGATCTTGGTTTGGCTTGAGTGGTGGTCCTTGTTTGCAGGTACGTCATGTGCCACGCGATCGGACTGATTGTCTAACTCTTGCATCCCACAGGCTTCGGAGGGAAATGACGAGGGCATCAGGCGCCTTGGAGTTGCAAACAACATTCACACCTTCTCCCACATGCTGCCCAGCAATGTGGCTGTGATCGAAATCGTGTTCCGCCGCCATCGCGGGTCGCCCCTGCAACCACATGCTGATCGCTTCCGAGGGTGGTTGGAATGTGCGAGCCACCGGGCAAGGGACACTTTCGGCTGATTACAATGCTCCCCAGTTGCAAGATTGAGCCACTTGGCCACACACTGTTTGTGGACATTGAAGTAGGTTTGTTGTGAAACTGTCTTGCGCCACGTCCGCGAGTGGCGCACAAGATCATGTACTCACATGTACATGCTTTGGTAAATTTCAAACCATGGTGTCAACAACCCTCCGGCGACAGCGTGGGTCATGCACTTCTGTGCGCGTGCTGCTCTTTGCAGAAGGAGTCTCCGATTTGCAAAGCGCACCTCTGCACAATGGTTGTTGATGGATTGAGATTTCACAAGTCTTTGTTTGCCCTGCGCCAATGTAGATATCCAAGACCTGTGTGCACTTCATAAAGTCCTGCAATTCTTCTTGATGGCACATATGATGAGCCTTCTTTCTCCCTCGTGTAAAATGAGAAGAAAAGATACGCCAGCCCAAAGAAGGTGGCGTTGACAATGGGCCAGACTGCCAGAGCTGATCTCGCGCCTAAACGGAGGGATGCAGCATCCCCCCAAGGGCGATGCAACTACGGTCTCCCTCGTGTCCAATGAGTCTGACAAGGCTGTTTGAGACTGCGCAAGTCTTTTTTGAACGGTGCCGATGCATCGCCGGACATGTACACCGTCGCTGGACAGCTTCATGAATGCTACCTTGTGTGCGTCTGTGCACTATGTATTGCATAGGGGTCAGACGCTTGGTGACCATGCCTTAGGGGGTAGTGATGCTGAGTCAAGGAAGGTGTCTGTGTGTTGTTGCAGGTGGCCGTAAAGTTTGCAGCCACCTGCAAAGGCGGAGTGTTACGCCCAAAACTCATTGATAAAACGGTGTGGACGAATTCACGGGGTACGAGCGCCCACCCAATGCTTTTGAGCACATTTTTTATGGGCACATGGCTGTGTTCAAGAGCATCACCCGGGATGCAGCCAACTACAGCTTGTGGGCTACCATGGATGATGCGGCAGATGTCCTTCACCAGCAAGCCATGAACGCGCACCGTACTTTGAAGCGGGACTTGATGAGGATGCATCCGCAGGAAGCCATGCGGCTCTGCTGGTAGAGCCCCGCATGGCGCATGTAGCCGCATGCCACCCACCCAAGGCTCATGTGCGAGGAAGCAGAGTGGCGCCTGGCTGAGGCCCACGTCATTCACCTTGACAGCAATAGTGACCGCAGCGACTGCATGCGTGTGTGCAGCCAATGCAAAGTGGCACGGGAGTGGAACGTTCAGCAAAGGACTGGATGCCTAACATGCGCTGCCATGTTTAGTGACGCGGACGAACAGGCACAGACCCTGAGTCCTGTTGACGTGCATACCCTCACCAGTACGGTTGTTTTAGGCAGCATCTTCATGCTTGAAGGTGCGTCGCCGCTTCAACCATGCAAGCTTCGGAACACAGCATTTGGGTTGCATGTCTTCCTGATTGCATCATTCATTTATCATTTCGACCTTGTGCCAATGTGTGCATGGCCATCGCATGGTGATGGTTTCTGGTGTGTCAGCCAATGAGCCTGTCAAGTTGGTGAGGCTGTGCAGGTGTGGTGGTGAAGTCATTGCCTGTGGAGCCCCCCCCCACCTCGCCACGTCGTCCCCGAGCCCAATATCGCAAGGAGTTGTTTGGGGACCAGAAGACCATGCCCAGGACCAGCCGCCCATCGAGTGGCATCTCAGCCAAAAATCGTCCACGGGCGTGAGGCCGCCGAAGAAAGGGAGAGGACAGTGCTTCGCGAGGCCGATTGCTCTGTGGTTCTGTATCCGTGAAATTGCATGGGGCATTAAATGGGGCCGAACCCTATTCTGGCGAAGCACTGGGAGAGGATTGCGAGTACCCGCAAAGTGGCGTGTTCACAGAGCACCAATCACCTCCAAACGGACATAATGCATGCATGATGGTCTACATCATGTTGATGTCTCCGAAGTGTGCAGTCATGACTGCACTTCAAAGAGATCACGGGGGTTAAACTCGATGTTGGGACTCTGATTCATTACATCAACAGCACTTTGCGCGAGCTTAGCTGTACAAGGTTCACACTGTGATTTCAGGAGTAGTTGCGACATGTTTGGTGTGGGCTAACAGGGCTGTTGACACTTTTCTAGATTGCACTCGTGAGCAGTCTGTATCTTTTCCTTGTGTCACCGGAATATGTTCTGCTTGACCCTCGTATGTT
>NW_028323465.1:0-47014 GCF_984573655.1 Nuphar pumila | reverse complement strand
TGTGGCACCGTGGCTTCGTGCAACTTCGCATCATCATAAACCCGTCTGAAGTTTCCATAACCATGTTTGGTCGGATACGTAGCCAAAGCGTGCTTACATCCATCAACAAAGCCAGAATAACATGCACTAAATGCAAATGACGTTTCCCTTTTTTAATCGACGCCCATCCTCCGCCGTTCCGACACAGTCGCTCAAACCATGGATGTGGGTCATAAACAGGTCTGAAAATTCGCAAAGCAGTTTCGTCCCGTGTTCTGCCATCACACATCGTGTCCAATCCGCGACGGTAGCAGTGAGAAATTGCATAAGTGATGTTTTCTGTTCGTCGCAAAGCGCACGGGCGACGCATTCTTCTGGACCATCTTTCAAACCAAAAACACGTCTGAAAGTTTGCGTCCCGTCAAGACAGCAACGCGTTTTGGCCTAAAAATGCTGCTTTCCAGCCTGGGCCAGCGCGTACGCAAACACGTCGTTTCTTTCCACACGATCCATCGTTCACCACATCACAACCATTCACGGCAAAGCGCACCGCCAAAGCGAACGCTGACGCCTAGAAAGGCTCGAGATAGCCTGTGGAACACCTATTTCGAGCAAAAACCGGCTGAATTTGTCGTAAATCTTCGCGAGTAGTCGGCTCCGGCCGCAATGTCACGCAGTCCGACACTCCAAGCAAGAGTCCAACATACAACGGCACAAGGGACAGACCGTTGCCCACAAGACCAGCATGACCTTGCATGCAAGCTCTTTGGATTATCAGGAGCATGATACCTGTTCAGAACCACACGCAGTGTGCTTCCGCTGGAGGGACCTTGGTAGATGGAACACCTTCGTAGCACATACAAGGTTGCAAAATGCGGAAATGGAGGCAGATTCAACATGGACCGTCATTGGCTGCACGAAGGCGGTCATTCATCAGACCAAGGTTAAATCAACCTAGATATGCTCCGGGAAAACTGCGCGGGTGTTTGGGAGAAACATTGGCACAGAAAGGATACGCTGCAGGTGCTAATTTCGATACCTGAGATCCCCTGATTGCCGTTTACAGATGCACAGCACCGTCACGATGATGTGTGTGTGCTGTACAGCACGTCCAATTACAGACAATGATCCCATAATCATCGCATGTACTACACCAACAACAGGCAATGACCCCATAATCATCACATGTGTTGGTGTGCTGTACAGCATTATCTGTTATTGTTGCATGGCTCATGAATGCCTGCTTGGCAACCAACGACAATCGAGTCAGCTTACACTACGAGTCTATGGGGCATGCAGCCTTGAAAACAGCAGCGGCGCAGAGCGGCCATCTGCAACGAGCGGGGTCCACTATCTTCCTCTTGTGGCAGCGTCAGAATCTCTCGCCCGCACCTCCGCCACGCCGGCGATTTGGATGGTCACCCAGGTACACAGCGGCAACGCCCGCAACAAACGGTGCAGCAGAAGAGGAGCCGGACCCATAGGTGTATGCGCTTCTGCTTCCTTCGCCTTTCTCGCTCGAACACTTTCCTGCCTTTTTACAGAGCGTGGTGCAGGTGTTGAAAGTGCTATCTGCAGGCAGACACACAGACTGAGTGATGATGATTCCCACATGCAATTTGGGGTGTATGATGCAGTATTACGCGCAGTGTGTTGTAGCACGAATCTCATGAACCCGGCGTTCCATAAGCCTCGGTAGTTGCGTCTTCTTGTGGGTCTTGTGGTTAATGCTGCATCCATTCATTTAGGCGCGAGATCAGCTCTGGCTGTCTACGTTTGTCAACCGCGCCTTCTTTGGGCTGGCATATCTCTTTTTTTTGTTCTTTTCTTGCAGCATGAACCCCTACGGATCTTTCACAAAGATATCGAGAGGAGAAACAAGGACATCCAGCGTTGGGCTAACAGCAAGGAGCTGCACTGCTGCAGCGTTCTAAAAATTCCAATTAATTAGTGTTCTATGCTGTGTCCAAATGAACTACTGCATCATCACATCTAACTTACCTACATACTGCTACTCATACTTGAATGCACAACTGTTTAAACAAGTGCTTTATACGTGCACAAGCTTTGAAGAAAGGCGCACCACCACATTGCTGCGTAAATGCCAGCGCCAGGTGCAAAGAGCGACACACAAGGACCTGAGGAGCTGAGGGGGTATGTGTTAGCATCCTACCACTGTACCACTTGACCAGTCCCAAAGCTGGTGGTGCACCTTTAGATACCAGACCCATAGACTAGGTTGGATATATATATCCATAACCTAAAATCCCCCCAGGTTTTTTCAAACTGGCATCGTCCTCGATGCATGCCTAGTGCGTGGATTCCGCTTCCCGATGTAGGTACGCCGACCTCTTCCCTTAGCCCATTATTCACGGTCCTTGATCCACACACCGGATGCATTTGTCGCTTTATTATGGGAATAGTCTGTATCTTTTTTCGCATATCATCCGGCAGTGGGTAGATCATGGATCTCACCAGCCAAACAGCATAAAGCTTCCCGTCATCGACGGGGTTTGAACTGGTGTTGTAACCGATACCATGTTAGCATCCTACCACTGTACCACTTGACCAGTCCCAAAACTGGTGGTGCACCTTTAGATACCAGACCCATAGACTAGGTTGGATATGTATATCCATAACCTAACAGTATGGGAACTCGAGGCGCTGACTCACGTCATGACGACGCATGAGCGATGGCCGTGCATCGCGGCGCATGTCAGATGCCGCGACCGTGATTACATCGTCGAGACGGGCGGGCGACACATAGCAAGCATTTGCGGATAAGTCTGAGTCACCCGCTGCGGCAACCACCACTATGCCGTCGTCGATGAGAACTTGAATTGCAGCCTCTAGCGGGGCGACAATGGCATCTTCTGCCATCGTTCCAATGGAGAGTAGGGCCACAGCAGGCTTGTGCACATTCTCTTTCACCCATTCCAGCCCTGCAATGCAACAGTGCTTCGCCAGTGGAGAACTCCAATTGTACCCTGAAAATGCGTGCATTTCTGGGGACCTGGGCCCGCAGATCACATAACCTGGTCAACCAAGAATCCACGGCAAATTGTTTTGTTGAGATTACAGACAACTTGCTTGAGGTACACATGTACCGAGTACATATTCATAGGAGACTGATAGGGATCAGTCTCACAGCCTAGATCAGTATCCAGGATGACGTGACTGGACACTGGATTAGTAATTAGGACTGGATAGCTCCGGTATGCATACACGTGATAAGCATGCTAAATTCCCACTGAGGGAAGAAGTACTCGGTCGTACTTCAACACTCCCCGTTCCGAGGTGGGTCTAGCTCTGGAGACCAAGGCTCCCCCGATGGGATCACTTCAATGTCTCAAGCACCAAAAATGTGACCTCGTACATCTAGACACAGATTTCGGAGGGTGGATGATCATGCGGGCTCTCCTTCCTAAACACGGGAGAAACAAGAACACACAGGGCGCCCTGTACTCGATTCGACGGACTCATGACACGCACTCCCCGTACTATCCAACTTCAGGGGACTCATTTATTGAGGAAACACAGAATGCTCCCCGTACTCGATTCGGGGGACTCATGACACGCACTCCCCGTACTGGCCAGCTTCAGGGGGTCGAATTATTAACGCAAACACATCAGGAACAAGACACACACAAGGCAATGCAAGTAGCACGACACGAGCCGGCTAGACAACAGAAACACAAGAGAGTCTGTGTTACGTATGTATATTCATACGTAATGCTAGTTAGCATTGTCAGCACTAACACTAACGTGTGTCTAACGTGTTGGTGACGTGAGGGCTAGCACGCAGTACATAGATAGTGGCACGGCACTATCTATCGGGATGCTATGCAACAACCATGGGCATGGTGCCATGAGGAGCTGGTTACGCCAGGTAGTCCTAAAAGCCTAGATGGTGTGTAGCATCTGGGGTCTTTCCTGGAGCACATCATCACCAAGTGCTAGCCTAGAGCGTTACCGTGCTCGGGTGTTCGTAGCACCCTAGCACTCCCTATAGTTGCTGAAGGCCTCAGAGCCATATGCCTCATAGTGCATACATGGTATCGGTTAAAGAGACGTTCTAGTGACCTCGCACGACCACATTTTTGTTTTTGGCAAGGAACGATATTTGAATTGGGTAGATCATCGTGCAATATGGACAAACCACTCACATTCAGACTCGGAGATTACATACAGGATGTAACCAAGATCTAGATCGTCAGTACATCATCGAACATGGAGGCTGGGTTAGCGATGATGGACAACAGCTGGACTTCAACGCCTTGTCGGAGTGGGAACCGGACATATGACGGTGGACTGGACAGGTATTGAACACCTCATGCTATGTACCGAAGGCGAAAACGCAATCATCAACCTTGTATCGCAGCGTTCGTCGTTTTCGCATCATGGAAAGTGGCACCATTGGGTGAAAGCAGCTCATGTCAAGAAGGGATCTTGCGACACCAAAACCACAGTAACCCCAACGAAGCACACCTGGGCCACACTGATCAAGGGCAGCACAACAAAAGTAGACTTGCAAATTCAACAGACTGTGACGGCAGACGCAGCAACGGCAGCAGCAAGACACGTCTAACGAAACTTGCCTCGTCCAAGAATTCCACAACACAACTGAGGAACTGGCCCTCATTAATAACCAGAACCACTGTGTCAAAAGCGGTGTGCATAAAACAGAGAAGCACGTGGAAGGCGCAAACTGCAGCTCGCAGTTGCCTGAAGCAAAGCAAACTGTTACGCACGCAGCGACACAGCTGGGGCGTGCACAGGCCAAAAGCAAATTGCCATTAACATCAGTTAATGACAATGAAGCAGTGCCTGAAGACGCGGCGGAGCTGCTGGACACAGTGCTCAAACGCAGGCCAAAAGCAAAACACGTTGTGCAAGCACAACGCGAAATGCTGGCTGCATACGCCAAGGCCAACACTGACATCACAATGTGGTATACAGTGGGCAAAAAGGGCAAATCTATCCCTAGCTCAGTTGCGAGCAGCAAAACCAGTGACCTAGCGGGCAGCCGTGATGGAAGAACAAGGACACGCAACGCAAAACGCAACTGGAGAGCATGGATGAAGCCTAGCTGCCCAGACAACTAGCAAGCTATCCGCATGTCTCAACCTCAACGTCGACCGAGAGCCAGCGCCACGGGCGGTAGGCGAGGCCGAAGAAGAGGACGAGGAGATCATCGAATACGATGAAGACATCGCCTACGAGGACGACGCCAACGTGGACGGGCACCAGATGGTCACAGACGACGAACTGGTCCCCGTAGACGACAGCGCGCCCGCAAAGGTAACGCACTCCGCCCCTGCGGCAGTAAACACGGCAAAAGCGCCACGTCGGCTCGGCAGCGTCGCTAGACGCGCTAGCCCGGACGTCGCGGAAGGCAGTGGACAATACGCGCAGCGCAATACCGCGGAGCACGCAGCCAAGGCACAAGCCACGGCGCAACGCACGACGGCAGCGCCAGAACGAGACGCAGCCAAACGGCCGCGCGAGCCAGCGTACGCGAACCTAACCCTGGAGGAAAGGCAGGCGAAACTCACCAAAGCGATCAGAGAGCACGACCGCAAGGCGGCAAAACTCAGACAAGCGCTTGAGGAAACGCAGCGGGAACTCGCCACACGTGCACACGACGCGCCCAACCCGCCAGCACAGCCGACACCCGCGGGTCGGAGCCGGTCCAGTAGCGGCAGGGGGTCCGACGTCAGCACGGGACGTGGCGGACACGCCGCACGAGCGCCAAGCCACCAAGCAAGCGCACAGCGGGGTATGCTGAAACTTCTCACCAAAGCAATCCATGTGCAAGTGGGAGCCCGCACCAGCGGAGCAGACTAAAAGCCATGGACAAGCAGGAGAGACGCAGGAGCAAATCGGCATCCAACAGGGGACGCGGACGTCAAGGCTGCCGACCTGACCAGCCGTACCAAGCCAGAAGGGATGGAAGCGACAGAGGTCCACCCGGGTTTGAAGACATGCATGCTAGTCAGCGCAAACATGTAAATGACGCTCTGTATGGACACGAGTCGCACAATGAGCATGAATTGCATGAGTCGCACGCAGCAGCACAAGCTCACCAGCGAGTACGAGAAGCATGCGCACGCCGGGCAGCAGCAGCTGACCGGCTACGCCAACTCAAACCGCTGAAAGAGCAGAATGAAAAAGGATAGAGAGCCCTCGAGAGGAGCAAACGCCTTGCAATACGCAGCCTTGCAGAAAGAGCGTAGACGCCTTAATGGTGAAATCAAGCGCATGGCTAGAATTGTTGAAGCCACCGCTGAGGAACTAGGTCTAGAAGATGCATACATGGTAGACCTAGCAGACTGCATGAACTTGTGCGTACAATGCTCTGATGGTGAATCGGATGTAAATGCACGAGAGTATGCAGGCTCACAGGGCCAGGGCAACCTACAAAATCGGGCCAACACCAAACGCAGAATCAGAAAACTGCAGAGCCAACCCAAAAAGCCCAAGGCGCAACCTGAAAAGGGAACCCCAGCGACGGCTACAGGGGAAACTCAAGGCACAAGGACCGAGGACCCGTGCTCGAAAACCATGAACACACGTGCATACACCCGGAAGCTGCAAAGGCTTAAAGCCAGCAGAAACAAAAGGGTCACATTTGTACGAAACCGAGCCGTGACGCCGGTCACTATTAGTACGCCTGCAGATCCGGAAGCAACATGCCAGTCATGTACAGCAACGGACACAACAACCCACGAACCAACAGCAGCGGAAACAACCATGCTGGGAGTGACACTTAACGTCACTACCAAAAACACGGTTGCTGCTAGCATAAGGAAGTGGCTTAGGCAAAGGTGGCCAGGCTTCAAAGCCAACGAGGTACCTAGCCCTGCAGGGGTGCAGTCAGACCCACAACTGGAAGCCAAAAGGTGGACAGATTCCAAGCCAAACACAAGGCTACGGCCAAAGCGAACCTTAACCAATCGTGGATGGGAAAAAAAATCCCCATGCACATATGGCAAGGAACGGAGCAAAAGGCATGGAAATGGTGGTGCAAACAGCCAGCCACAGTCCAACTAGGACCTGTAGGGGAAGCTAGGGAAAGCGATGCCCACCCAGACCCAACCTTCGATGACACAATCGATGGAACCCAGCCTGCACAGACAGAAGGGGGAAACCTGGATGACAACAACACCAGGCAACCGAACTTTGGTGGCGGAGAGTGGCTCACACCACCGAATCCGAACCCACCGGAGCAGGGAACTCCTAGGATGTCCTTAAGTCTCAACGCGCCGGCGCGCACGATTGACACAAGACACCAGGATTTGCTAACATATATCCGCAGGCACCACCCTGACATATATGAGGAATCAATGGCCTTGACGCCATTACAGCCGGGGGGAACACGGAACCCAATAAGAGCTGCTGGAACCAACGAGCCCAACAGACGCTCGCGGTCACTGACGCACGGTACACGGGAACACCAAACCCAGACACGGATGCGGGACCAACAGGAAACCCTGCTACAAGCAGAGGGGCCACCGCCAACGGCATACCCACCAGCACCACCGTTGCCACCGGCAACCAGGGAACCGGCAGTGCAGCTAGTACACCACACAGCAATGCAACCCTTGTTACACCAAGGACAACATTACGCTGGGTCAGTACAGAGCAACAACGCAGCCGCACAATACGCCAAAGAGCTATTGAAAACTGCGGTTAAGAAATACTATGATCCCAGCCAGGCGGCGCCAAGGGAGGTCAATGGTAATATCTATACACCAAACCTGGAGGATTTTCTGGCATACATCCAGAACCACCAGGCAATTGGGGGCCTATCAGACGAAACCACGGTAAACATGCTGATAGCAGGATGCGCCGTCAGCGTACAAGAACGCTTACGACGACGTATCAAAACCTGGACGTATGAATCGGGGCAAACCCGCATGGAATGGGCAACCACCATGCTAAGGGAACAGAACCCACACGTACCAGCATCAGCAGGTTACCTGAGGGCACAGCTGAACGCACTGTCAGTACACCAGAAAACGTTCGCGCAATTCACGGAACAATTCCTACGCATCAAAACGGAACTGGCTGACATCGAACAAACAGACGAGTTCACAAATGGAGCACGGTTGAGCGAGTATTACATACAATGCCTCCCGCCCATGACAACTCAGATGTGGAAAGTCATGAATCCGGCGTTATCGTCCGCTAACCACTTCACTGAGAAACAGTGGTGGGAGAGTATAAGGGCAACCATCAACATCGTTGGTGACAAACGACCGGAACAAACTGACCACGTAAAATACAATGCGATGGCCAGCAACAGACCGCGCGAAGAACGACCACTACTATGTGGCTTCTGCGGGGAGGAAGGCCACTTCTCAAAGGAGTGCCCCCACTTCACGTGTTTTGGATGCGGTGAAAGGGGACACTATGCAAGAGATTGCCCACACATGAAGGGACGCTCACGGTCACCCAGGGCACGTAGGCAGGAGTACCGAAGGGAGCAGAGCCCGACACCATACCGCACCTCACGTGAGCGTGACGGACGGGACCGATCGCAGGGAAGCCGGGATCGAGAGAGAGGGTATAGCGAACGCCGGGACTACGGTCGCCGTAGCGCGTCGCATAGCCCAGGACGGTATAACAACCGCAGGGACCGTTACAAACGGGACCAGCCATGGAAAGTCGAATACGACAATAACCGCGAGGACCGTTACAAACGGGACCAACCGTGGAAAGTCGGACACAACGACGACCAGGCACACCGAAGCCGAGAACACACCCCGCAAAGGGAACGTGATTCGGACGACGGCGGACGACTCCAAACTGCCGGCACAACGCCTGGACGTACGGTGATGTTCGAGCAAACCGTATCAACGGGACAACCGGTAAACGAGAAGCCCGACACTCCCAACCCAACAACATGGTTACCACGACCATGAGGGGGCGGGGGCGTTGGACGGTTCTACCAAAAGATCAGAGACTCCCACATACGAGATTTGGAGGACAAGCTGAACCTCAGACTCACGATAGATGCATTTGCTGCACCAGACCAGCCAGTGTGTGAACACCACTATGTGGACGAGTTATTCATGAGGATGAATTTGGTAGACCAGCCAACCAGCCAACCCCGGGAAAACCAAACCCAGGCCAAGAGGTCATATGGTGCCAACCACCGCTGCACCACGCTGCCCCGTATATCCGGCACGCGGAAGAGCAGGTGAGGAACAGCCACAGCGCTGTGGGACTGGTGGTATATCCACATTGGCCCGAGACAACAGCACACAAACTGTTGCAAACATGGGAAAAGGTACATACCTTTCCGACGGGAACACAGCTGTACGACGCCCCTGTGCAAACTAGAGGGAGCAAACAGCTTGTCCAACACGGTATACCGATAGCCAAAAGCAAAACGAGGGGACCCAGGCCTACAGCGCCGAAACCCACCAAATGGCCAGTACACGTGTACAAAATCATCGCAAAACCGGTAGTCCCAGCGACACCGATGACGGAGATTACGCAAGCCGTACACGCGCAAGCGGTGAAGGCACCGGCGGATATGTTCGAACGGCAGCAGCCATACCTCTTTAAGGCTCGCATACCGACAATACGAACGGGTGTTAAAATACGCGCGGGAGGACAGTTTGCAGTCCTTGACGAGGACCAAACAAACATCATCCGCACGCAACCAGAGAAGCTAGCGCAAATAGCTGTCCTGGGTGATACCGGCGCAACACATTCGCTGGTACCACTACGAGTCGCTAAGCATTTAGACCTCGAAATAGACACGAGACGCGGTGGATCCGTTATCCTAGGAGACGGACACAGCGGAGTGCCTATACACGGACAGTGCATAGTACCCATTAACCTAGGGGGATACTCGTGCACTGTACCAGCGCTAGTCATAGACGTAGACTGGGGTGACACACAACACCTGGTCTTAGGTAGTGACTGGATAGCCACGCACAGAGCAATGCTCGGCGCGGGAGCTGGAAAAGGACCTCAGATGGATATCAGAGGGCCCGATGGCACGCAAAAACACACCGTATTCGCGAGAAAGGTGCTGACACGTGACCAATGGGAGCTGCCAGAGCACACAGACAATCTAATTGTGGGTGCCTCACAGTTCGCTGCCATGCTCGCACATCGCACCGACCTTACAGGCAAAGGCGCGAAATGGGATGCAGTGGATTTCCGCACAGAAAACGGAAAGACGTACGTCCAGTTCTACGGAGATGAACCAGTATTGCTGGAAGATTTCCTGGACGAGGATCAGTGGTATAGTTACAGTTGCTTGAGCGCCACGTTCCAGCAATCAACTGCACCACCGCCGCCGCAAAAGGCATCCGACGAGGGATCCCATGCGAAATATCATGCGCAGGACCTCAATAAGGATACGCCGGCAGGCATACCAGCCGCCACAGTTGCGGGTTGGAGAGAGATACCCAGACGTGTTCAAAGACGACCTCCCAGACAGAAAAATGTCGGATCGGTTGACACCACGCAAGGAAACTATCCACGCTATTCCGCTGTCACCGAACGCAAAGCCTGTTTACAGACGACAGCGAAGGTTATCACCGAAAGAGCGAGCTGAGGTTGAGAAACAACTCAAATACTACATCGCCAAGGGGTTTGTACAACCATCCTCGTCGCCGTGGGGTGCTCCGATACTGTTCACGCCTAAGCCAGACGGTACACTTCGCATGTGTGTCGATTACAGAGGGCTGAACGCAGTTACGGAAAGGGATGTTTTCCCACTGCCACGTGCAGAAGACCTGTACGCCAGAGTCAAAGGCAAACGTGTATTCAGCAGCATAAATTTGCTCAAAGGATACTGGCAAGTGCCGATACAGCCAAGAGACAGACACCTTACAGCGTTCACAACACCTGAAGGACTGTACGAGTACAAAGTACTGGCTATGGGACTTACCAATGCACCAGCAACCTTTCAACGAATGATGACCAGATCTTTGATGATCTGATCAAACAAGGAGTTGTTATGGTTTACCTGGATGATGTCCTAATCATGACAGAATCAGTGGAGGAACACTGCCAAGTCATGCAAGAGGTCCTGAACAGACTGCAAACTAACAAACTTATCATTAGGTTTGACAAGTGCAAGTTTGGCATGAAGGAACTCAAATTCCTGGGCTTCATCATTAGTGGGGACACAGTACACACTGATCCAGCTAAGACCCAGGCAGTGCGTGATTGGCCAATACCAACCACCACTACAGCACTAAGAGGGTTCCTCGGGCTAGCCAACTATTTTAGAAAGTTCATACCGAACTATGCTATTATGGCAGCACCCCTCACCATGCTGTGTTGAGATTTAGTGACAACTTACAGATTATTGACAGTCCAGAGAATATAAGCCAAGGACTCTGGTGGAGGATGCCAGAGTATTCCATCTCCAGTGGGGAAGGTAGAAGGATCTGGGGTCACTGGAGACACTACTTAGGACAGATCTAGATAGACGTGAGACTGCTAGTCTCACGTGGACATATAGTTATCTAGCTAGGTACCCACAGAATGAAGGAGTACTTATTCCTTGTACTCCAACATGCTGACAGGTGGACCTAAAAAGGGCACCGTGGACCTAAAGGGCCAATAGCTGACAGCATTCGAAGCAGTCAAGCAGGCTATAGTGTCACCAGCTGTATTGGCTGTGGAAGACCCAACCAAACCATATGAGGTTATCACAGATGCCTCATGTGAAGGTATTGGGGCAGTACTCATACAACGTGATGAGAAAGGCCAACCGAAGGTTGATTGCATATGAATCTAAAGCATTCTCCACCAAGAAGGCCAACATCGAGGCTAAATTCACTGCCAAAGCGCAGCTAGAAAGGCCAGATGGCAGCATCAGTCTTGACCAAGCAGCCCTAGAGGATGCATCAGGTAAACAAGAACTGACTGCACTGATACATGCACTAAAAGTATGGCGTTGCTACCTGGAAGGGGCTGAATTCACGGTATATGTGGACCACAACCCACTTACATACCTGTTGAACAAGCCAAACCTTAACAGATGGCAGGTCAGAATACTGGAGGTACTAGCCATGTATCCAGGCATGAAGATTCAGCACATCCCAGGCAAAGCAAACATTGCAGATGGGTTGAGCAGAATAAAGCATGGACCACCTGCACCAACACAGCCAACACCATCTACGGTGAATGAAGCTGTATTGCAGTGTAGTGGAATACAGTTCCCCAAAACAAAGCAAGGCACACCAGGTATCAATGGTAAAGCCAGCTACAGTAAGGGGCAACTTCCAATGAAGGAAATCATAGCAAAGCTGAGCAGCATGTACTGCATTCCAACATTCAGCCAAGCTAATGTTACCAGGGCACAAGCTAAGGCAGCTAAAGGAGCAAAACAGGGACAATCACAGCTAGCGAATAACACACCAGCACCAGCTGAACCAAAAGCCAGTTCACCTGAGGGCACACCAGCCACAGCAACCTTCCTAGACTCAGATGAGGAAATTGAACCTCAGGAGCACATGGAAGAATTGCAAGGGGAAAACAGAGGAAATCCTTAAGCACCATCAAGGAGGAATGTGGGCAAACATGTTCCTGCAACGATGTGTGAATGGATACCTGCATGACCCACGCATGGCAAAGCAAATTGCACTACAAACAGCAAACCCACATGCACCAGATAATTGGGCATGCAACAGAGGGCTGTGGTTCCATAAAGGATCACTGGTGGTTCCAAACCATGATTCCTTGAGAACCGAGTGCATCAGCCAGTACCATGATCCACCAGACACGGGACATCAAGGCTCGTTCAAAACAAGAAGAGCTATTGAGAGGTTCTACTGGTGGCCTGGCATGACTAAAGACGTCGAACATTACGTAGAAACGTGTGATTCGTGTCAGCGCATGAAACCGCTAAGGAAACGACCAGCGGGATTGCTACAACCACTTCCGATTCCGGAGGAGAGGTTAAAACATTGGGTCATCGACTTTGCAGTTGCGTTTCCACGTACAAAGCAAGGTTACGACTCAGTGCTAGTATTAGTGGATCGCAAGACTCGCTATACTCTTCTGAGACCATGCCCCGCAAACTGTACAGCGGCGGACGCGATCAGAGTACTGCTGGACGCCACATCGACATTTGGCCAGCCCAGATCGATAGTGTGCGACCCAGACAGCAGGTTCAAACATACAGAGGGCGAGTTTCAAACCACCCTCAGGAACCTGGGATGTCAAATCCACGTAGGAACGGTTGATCACCACGAAACCGTAGGCCTCGCGGAAAGAACAATCCAATCAGTGAAAGAGCAACTCAGGCACTACATAAATGCCACCCAGACTAACTGGGCAGACTTGCTGATGCCACTACAAAGTGCACTGAACAACGGATATTGCGTGTCTATACACACTACTCCGAATTATCTGGCACTAGGAATGCACACCCAGACCAGCCCAACCTGCCCACACCAACGCCACCAGACGATAATACTCTGCGTGCGCAATGGCAGAAGGTTGAACGGGAAGCATCTGAACGCCTAGAGAACGCACGACGGCGAATGCTGATTGCAGCGAACGCTAAGCGTCGTGACGAACAATTCGACGTGGGTGATAAAGTGCTCCTGAGTACTAAACACCCATGGTTCCGCAATACAGCAGACGGTGTACGTAAACTCATACCCGCATGGGCAGGACCGTTTACGGTGCTCAAAGCCATGTGGATGCGGTAGTGTTGTAAAAAGATACATCAAAGCTAACAGCAGGGTGACGTACACGCTGGAGCTACCTGAAGACATTTAGTGCGACAACGTGTTCCACGTTCACTTATTGAAAAGGTATCACTCGGACACGCGAACACCGGCACCGCCACCGTCTGAAATCGTGGATGGTCACGAGGAATTCACGGTAGAGGCTGTGATCGGACACCGCGTTAAGAAACTTCGATCGGGCATGAGAGAGGAATACAAGGTGGCATTCGAAGGCTACGGACCCCACTATAACAAGTGGCTACCCGTTGAGAATCTGAATGGCTGCCAGGACGCTATTGCGGCATACCACGCTAGACGACACACTGGTATAGGCGTACGCGCAGTCGTGCAACGCGTTAACGCTCCACGAACGTGAGAGATGATCCGCACAGCATCGATGCTGAGTGATGACACTAGTCTTGGAATTGTCCGTGAGATGTCCAACCTAGGGAACAATTTTGTGCTGAACACCTCGTAAGGATGCAACAGTATGGAACTGTGTTACAGTTTGTTTGTATCCGACATGTCTGTCAACAACTGCTTACTGATAGCCGAATCGGGATGTATTTCTCGGGTGCTTGAGTAAATAACATCTGTGCTATCTGTACAAATGTTGCGAATGTAACCGTGCCTTTCGCTATTCCCATACCACTGCTGTACGGGAGGAGACATCAAGATTGTGGAGAACAAGACGCAGGTACACAAGACGCAGAGGGCCAGCGGAATGCGGCGCGCCTTCGCAGTGCCTCCACTGGCACGTCGTCGGGCTGGCTTACTGCGCTGCCCGTGTGGTCGGCCCTGCGTCTTACTAACGCGGAGTTTCGCATGGCAGCCCGGCATCGGCTCGGCTTGGGGGTGCCGTCGCTGATCGACGTCCCTCCATGCACCTGCTCCGCTGGCGACTCGACGACGCCGGACCACGCTCTCTCCTGCAAACACAACGCTGGCAAGGCAATTGTGCGCCATGATATCTGGGCTTCTGCCTGGCGCCATGCCATCCGCCGCGCTGGTTGCGCATCGAGCGCGGAGCCGCTTTACAGCAGCCTTGGGGCCCCGGGGGCGCGAGGGGCTGCCACTCAACGTCGGGGCGACATCCTCGTGGTCTGGCCTGACGGTGGCGTCCGCATCCTGGACTGCGTCGTCACGCACCCGGCGGCTGCATCGTACGTGCGAGACGCAGCGGAGGCTGGAGGGTCTGCGGCTGCGAAGGCTGAGGCGAGGAAGCGGGCGGAGTTCGCGGAGGTTGGCGAAGGCTCTGCGTTCGACTTTGTGCCGCTTGCTGTTGAGTCATACGGCCGCATGGGTGTCGCGGCGTCGCGTTTCTTGTCGGAGCTTGGAGACCTGGTGGAGGCGGCAGGTCGGGTGTCCAAGGCCGCTTTCGTACGGACTGTGCGTCGGGAGCTCAGTTGCGCCCTGTGCAAGGGCAATGCGCGCATGTCTTACAACTCTCTCTCGCGCATTGCCGTTCGTGTCGGGCACAACTTCCGGCCGGGCTGTGATGAGCCGATGGAGGGCCCGGATGATGCCCGTCTTACTTAGTTGTTTCGTTTGTGTCGCTGTGTGCTTTGTCTTCCTTTGTTTTTCATTCGCGTTTTGGTGGTCTTTCCTGGTTTGCCAGCCCTGTCGCTTGTAACTCACACAAGACGCAGGTACAACGACGCGACGCGACAGTGAACGACGATGAGAAGACCAAGTTCAAGGCCGGAAGACCTTGACTCTGTAGGGGTCGGGTGGACCCTGTCTCTGAAGGGGGCAGGGGCAGCTTTCGTGAGTGTACTGAGGGGCACTGGCCGGGGTGGCGTGGTGTCGAGGGTACTAGGGCGGTGTTGAAGAAACCGGGGGGTGCCCACTCGTTGGCTGGGTGTCGCGAGTGCCCTGTGCTGTCCGTCACTACCGTGAGGTGTTGGAATATGCCGTTTACATACAGAATCAGACAAGTAGTGCAGCAAACGTGCTGCTTATATACTGTAGACGTATCCAATGAAAGTCCTAGAAGCGTGCATCTCGTAAGCATGTCTACGTTCACGTGATCCAAGGAACGCACCATGCGCACGTTCTATGCATGGGCTAATCAACTATTAGCTAAGCTTCCTCACGTAAGACATCATACAATTTGTCACTGACTGCCTATATACACTGAATCTTAACACTCCCCTTCAGGCAGTGCAAAGTGTGAACTTATTGTCCAATGCCCATGCCCTTGAGGCATCGAGCAAACTTGGCCTCTGTAAGGGACTTGGTTAGAGCATCGGCGACATTGTCCTCAGAGCTACAGTACACAAATGCAAGCTCCTTGCGCATGACTCGCTCGCGGGCGAAGTGATGCATAATATCGATGTGCTTGGTCCGAGCGTGGGCAATGGGGTCCTTCAGCAGGCTCAGAGCTGCTTGATTGTCGCATGACACCTTGATGGGCCCAGGCATACCAGCCTCTAAGTCCTTCAGCAGTTTCTTGATCCACAAGCCTTCTCGTCCTGCGGCGGCTGCAGCCATATACTCAGCCTCTGTCGTCGACGCAGCGACGGTTGGCTGTAAGCGGCTCCCCCAGCTGATGGCTCCCCTGTTGAGAGTGAAGATGAAGGCAGTGGTCGATCGGCGAGAGTCCAAGTCTCCCCCGTAGTCGGCATCACAGTACCCCTTCAGATCGCCAGCGGGACCGAAGGTGATGCCCACCTTGACAGTGCCGCGCAGATAGCGCAGGACGCCCTTGGCTGTGATCCAGTGCTGCTCCGTCGGCGAGGCTATGTAGCGAGCCAAGGAGTTGACCGCGAACGCGATGTCCGGTCGAGTGCAGCAGGCAAGGTAGAGCAGCGAGCCCACAAGAGCGCTGTAAGGATACAGCTCTGTATCCAGCGGATCGCCCTCAGCCGTGAGACGTGTGCCGGTGGCAATCGGCGTGCGACGCGGCTTGGCGTCGGACATGCTGAACTTTTCCAGCATGATGAGAGTGAGCTGCTCCTGCATCAAGGTGATGGTGCGTGCGGCACGGTCACGGGCGATATGCATGCCGAGGAAGTAGGTCACCGCACCGAGGTTCCGCACTGTGAAGAGTCCCTTGATGGCCTCGTACACACTGTTTGCAAGATCTCCCCTTCGCAGCGATCAGCATGTCGTCGACGTAGACGAGCAGATAGATAGCGTCCACACCTGATCCTTTCACGAACAGGCTGGGATCGGCCTGCGTCTGGCAGAAGCCCAAGGCTGCCAGCTCCTTGCGGAAGCGCAGGTTCCATGCTCGAGGAGCCTGGCGTAGACCGTAGAGCGCACGCTGAAGATGACACACCAGACCAACTCCCTGCTCGTAGGTCGGCGGCTGCTGCATGTATATGTCCTCAAACATATCTCAGCACCTCCTGAGGGGGAGTGTTGAGATATGAATATCAGCTAGTCAGTAGGTGCTGGACGCTTACGAGAGTCCTAGGTTACGTAGTGCATGCATCACGAGAACGGAACGTTCGAGTGAGGTTCCGTGCATAACGATAGCATTGCTGAGAGCTACGATAGGTGGCCTCAGTGTAGCAGTATATAATGTAGTGCTTGACATACATTATTTCGTGCTTCTAGTCCCTGAGTAAGCTATTTAACAGAGATACTGATGAGCGGTGTAACATTCCTCATTTTGCACCCTAGTGTCTACTACTTCAACATTAAATAGGTGCTTACAACTAGGCATCGCTTGTCGACACGCTGCACATTCATAGCCTGTTTGCGTAATCACGTGCTTGCCAATTGTTGCTGTTTTGAGACTTTGTTCGATGGACGACAAGTCGCGAGCTTTGTGTGAAAGCGTCGCGTCTTAGGCTACAAGGTTCGGCACGACCAGGATGGTTGTGGAACGTTCGCGTGGAGCATCTTCGTCAAGTGAGAAGATGACTGGCGAGTGGGCTACTTGTCGAGAAGAAGAGGTGCTGCGTGGAGTTAGCATGACGCAGAGCTGCGAGATGGGGCTCGAGCGTGAAGGACATTCTAGAGTTTGCAAGACCATCCAGGAGAGAGACCTATTCTGTCTTCAAATTATGAGCTGGCTGCACACGTTGTGCACAAGCTTCAAACTGCCTATACTTCGTGACTGTGAGGATTCCATTTGTGGAATTGCAAAGCATGGCATTGTTGCATGAGAACTTTGCATGGTCACTCACGTAGTCTGAGTGAGCCATTGCTGCATGTGCAGAGGGCATATGTTTGGTGTTCTGCATGAGCATTGCATGTTTTGTTGCATCTCTAGTGCACTGAAGTGGGGGAGCATTTGCATAGGGTTTTTTGTGCCTGTATGTTGCTGTCCTCAAACATATCTCAGCACCTCCTGAGGGGGAGTGTTGAGATATGAATATCAGCTAGTCAGTAGGTGCTGGACGCTTACGAGAGTCCTAGGTTACGTAGTGCATGCATCACGAGAACGGAACGTTCGAGTGAAGTTCCGTGCATAACGAGAGCATTGCTGAGAGCTACGATAGGTGTCCTCAGTGTAGCAGTATATAATGTAGTGCTTGGCATACTTTATTTCGTGCTTCTAGTCCCTGAGTAACCTATTTAACAGAGATACTGATGAGCGGTGTAACATTCCTCATTTTGCACCCCGTCATACTTCAACATTAAACAGGGGTTCACTACTAGGCATCAACTGTCGTGACGCTGCACATTCGTAGACTGTTTGCGTTTCCAAATTGTGAAGATTTTGAGACCTCGTTTGATGGACGACAAGTTGCGAGCATCATGTGGATGCGTCGTGTTTCAAGCTGCAAGGTTCGGAACGGCCAAGAAGGTCGTCGAACGACTCGTGGAGTATCTTCGTCAAAGTGAGAAGATGACTGACGAGCGGGCTGCTTGTCGAGAAGAAGTGGTTCACGGTTCAGCTATGTGGAGATAGCCAGTGCACAGTTGCGAGATGGGGCTAGAGCGTGGAGGACATCGAGGAGTTTGCAAGACCAGCCAGGAAAGACCTGATTTGTCTTCAGACTATCAGCCAGTGGCACAAGACGTGCACGAGCATGTTGCTTTGCTCTTCGTGATGCTTAGGAAATTCCGTGAATCGGATTTGTGCACAATAACATGGCACAGCTGCATGAGAACGTTGCATGGGCACTCACACATGTCGAGTGGGCCAGTGCTGCAATTGCTAGCCGCAAGTTGCGAGTTGTTCTGCATGAGCTTTGCATGTATTGTTTGCTCACCAGCATACTGAAGCGGGGGAGCTTTGCTTGAGGTGGTTGCACAATAGTGCATTTCTTTTGGCGTGTCTCAGCACCTCCTGAGGGGGAGTGTTGAGATATGGCTATCAGCTTGTCAGTAGGTGCTGTTCAGTTAGCTAAGCCATTACGTAGTTGTGGGAACACGTATGGAACATGGTCGTAAGATGGACCGTTCTGGAGGATTCTAGGCTCCTTGGAACGTTCCATGGCTTACACTATGCATGACGTGAACGCCTTGCTGAGAGTATGACAGGTGTCCTTAGTCTAGCAGTATATAATGTAGTGCGTGGCATGCATTCTTCGTGCTTCTAGTCCCTGGACCTTCTGTTTAACGACGATACTGATGAGTGGTGTAATCTTCCTCGTCGTTGCACGCTGTCATATTTCAACATGAGGGGTGCACGCGAAGGCGGCCGGAGCCGTGGACACGGTAACCCGGGGACAGACATGATAAGGCAAACGATGGTATATGTGTTGACGAATGTTAGGATTGGAGACTGGCCAAGCCTGCCTCAATCTAGGAGTTCAGGCTACAACCCATATGCACACTGCTATGCAGCATGCATATGCCTTGGACCTCTCGCTAAGGCTATACGCACATGGCTACCGAGCCATGCACGTTTACACCTTAGGCAACACTAACGTGTGTACTTGCAGCATCGTTGTCATGCAAGGTACATCAAGACAACATCCAAGACCTATTCAGAGCCTACACTTCCTTAGGGTTAGGGCCCTTCCCTAACCCCCATGCCGGGCCTCTACTCAGTAGCCTAGGACGGTTACATCAGGTACCAAGCCTACAGGAGTCTATTGGAGCCTACACTCAAGACCTACACGCATGCGTCTGGCCATGACATAGACCATGGACTCCCTCCTGCGTCGTAGATAGTCTGTGGACTATCTAGTCATGTGCACACAGTACCAACGCGCACAGGTAGCGTAGGGTAGAGTCCCGAAGCCTAGAGGAAGCGTTCCTACAAAGGGACAGTGCTTGGATAGAGTCGGGATCTTGTCATCTTGTCAGTACCGATCTCTATCACCTCGCCCAGTGTAGTCTGCCACATTGCCACAGCAAGGCAGCTCATACCTGCCCTATGCTAACGCATCTTGCATAGTGCACTCTTAGCTGTCATGCTGACAGCCTAACATGGTATCGGTCATAGGATCTTTGTGACCTCTGCGCCCGTAATTTTTCTGCGTGTCATAACCACTTGGCGCATCCAACATTGTGTGCACGCTGAAAACATTGCAACCATGCCTGAGACCTCAGGACTGTTCCGATTGGCTGATTATGTACATGATATTAAACATGACATTCGTCTCCAGCGCGAGGACGTACGCACGCTCGACGGCGAGCCATTCAGCCTTGGCTTTGTGGAATTATGGGACCCACACGGGACCACGGACTGGACAGCGGTAATACCCCACTTACAAAAACCTGATGGCATTATGTTCCGTACGCAGGTGGTGGGACAGAACTGGGATGAAGAACGGGAGAACTATTTCACGTACACGGAGGCCATAGTGGAGTACCAGCCAACACCACTACCACCATCCCACGCTGCCCCACCACCACAGCCACCGGCCACGGAAAAAGCATCATGGGCCAAGGTATTGATAACTGCCAGCAGCGCGAAGGCAGCAGAGCAACAGAAGCGCGTATCAGCAAGCTTGAAATGGCAGATCACCAAGCCAACACAAGCGAAAACAGCCTCCAGTGCCCCGCAACACAAGAACTACACGGGAGACACATTTATGGCTGCATACAAGCAGTCGGTGGAACCGCAGCAGCATTCAGCGACGCTTGCGGGGACAAACAAGCCAGACCAACCACAAGAAGCCGCAAAACAGCCAGACGACGGCACGTTCAACATCCAACACGAGCTCCAAAGGTGGAAGGCATGGCAGGTATGTGATAGCGAAACGCCAGAGAATCAGCAGTGGCAGCTGAGGCCGCGTAAGACTATAAGAAACCCAACCCTTGGGAAGTACAATAGCAAGATTGCCAAGACCTCCAGAAACTCGGGCACACAGCTTGAGAAGTATGAAGTAGCAGTCAGTAAGCCTCTCAGAAACTCAGAACACCTTCTTGAGGGAAATCCTGAGAAGTATGGGAGCAAGGGCCTCACTCACCACCAACCCACTAAGACCTCCAGAAATTCAGAAAGCCCACAAGGCCGAGAGAAGTACGGAGTAGTGGACCACAAGACCCTCAGAAACTCAGCCAATGTGCAGGAGGCATCACTTGAGAAGTACGAGGGCGCATGGCGACACTTGGCTTCACGGGCTAAGGCCACCTGGCACAAGAGCTGCAAGGCCATCACAACGTGCCTGGGCCAGCCAGCCCACACCCATCCGTCGGCCATGGGAGAAGCTACGGAGGGCGAGGAGGCAGCAGACGAGTCGCAAGACACCACAGACTCGGACGCACTCAGCATGGGCGACACAGTGGAGGGGAACCAACACCATGATAAGGAGGTACTCCCCAACCCCGACCCCAACCCCGCAGCAACCCCACCACAGCCACAGGTAGGCAGCAGCCAAGACCAAAAGACAATCGAGCCCATCCAGTTCCCCGCGGCATCGTAAAAGGGAGTGCAAACCAGACTTCAGAAGGAGCAGGCCAAGGGAACCGCACAACAGCCAAAGGAGACTGCACCACCGAAGAGAATATCGAACCGGTTGGCGCATACAGTCCCCCGGGCAGAACGGAACAGGCCAAGGCACTCCCAGCAACGAACGGCGGCACGAGCGGCGCTGAAGAACGCCACACGGCGGGAGCCCACCTGCGCGCAACCCCCAGCCATCTAGCAAGAGGTCATCCGACCTAGGCTGGCATCCACGGCCACCCTCGCGGCCCAACCCCGAGCGGACCTGCGTGACACACTGCCCGGCAAGCAGAAAGATCCCAGCAGACCCCCGATGGCCACAGTGCCTAGCGGAAGCCACAGCGCGCTGCCGCACGGAGACAAACGCAAGGGCGCGGTACCGCTCGGAAAGGAGAGCCAACGCAAGGCATTCCCGCCTCCCCACGGCTTCCGCCCGGAGGAGAAAGAGCGCGCGAGCAACCCATCCCTAACCCGTCACAGTGGGCAGCCCTCTTACGACGGGCACCGCAGGCACGGCCCCGCGACGAACTCGCGAGCCAGGTCCAGCTCAAACGGGCGCTACCAGCCCATCAACCGGGAGAAGCGGTCGCGCAGCCGCTCCCCGAGACGGAGCAGCCAACCAGGCACAGGTCGCTCGCCTCCAAGGGGAGGAGTCGCAGCAGGCGGACTATACCAACGCAACGAGCGAGACCCGGCGCGAGAGCGCCCGACGGTGTCCAAGCAGGCAGCAGCCAGCAGAGATCCACGGGACAAGCAGGCGCGCAAAGCTCGCGGCAAACTGCTCAAGGTGGGCATGCGAGACTATGTAGCCCAGTTTATGCAGGGCCACACGGCACCACCGCAGGACTTGGAGGATTTGTTGAATGACACTGAGTCGGACTCGGAACCAGATGTAACTGACCGCCGTTATTTGCAAATGCACTTTGTTGCGCACGAGTATGCCCCACCCATGCCAGTGGAAGTACCAACAGCTGAATACGAAGCCGAGCCCCCACGGCAAGAGCCAGCAACTCCCAACCCCACCGCTGAACAAATTCCCGCAACCACCACGCGGTCGCCAAAAACCTTCCAAGGTACCACGGCAGAACTAAAAAAGACACTGCTCAAATACAAGAGGACGCTAGCCACACAAACAGCGAAACTGAGAGACGCCAAATGGCGACTGCGCAAAGAGCCAAGCCCAGACGCGCAGACGGCGGTGGACACGCGACAGAACCACTGCCGCGAGGTCACAAACTACATCCGCTGGCTCAAAGAGCAATATGACCAGCGGGGGGGGGATCCTGACACCAGCACCAGCGAAGCCTCCGGGAAAAGGCCATACAACCCGAGAGGCCCGCTGTTTTCGAGCTCATCGGACAGCGCGGACGAGACAATCCCCCAAACAGATCCGACACAGCCTGTCGCGGAAGCCGACGAGCACCGCAGGGAACTGCTGCGAACACTGCAACGCAAAACCCATGAGCGCACGCGCTTACGACGGAAAGCCATACGGTTTGTCTGCATGAAAAGCACACCCCATCACGCACCCAAACCCCCGTCAACAGACAAACCAGCCGCCACAACCGTCACGCCCAAAGAGAGCATAACGCAGCAAATGCGGAAATGGCTCCGAGCCAGGTGGCCAGGGCACAAGGCACACGAGGTCCCTCCCCCACAAGGGGTGCAAACAGACCCCATGGCAGAAACTCGCAGACGTCGGATACACAAGGCGTGGGCCAACGCCCTCACGCCGGGTAGAACGTACGCATGGCGAGGTCTGTCCATTCCGTACAAGATATGGAAGGGCACGGAGCGGAAGGCCATCCGGTGGTGGCTGGAGACGCGCAAGGCCGCCGAGGCCGCAACGCCAGGTCCTGTAGGCGAAGCAATGGAGGATGACGAGGCCCCGGGCACAACAACAACGGAAACGGTACTGCGAATGGGCCAAGAGGAAGAGGCGGTGGCCAGGAACCCACGGTCGCATAGCGCACCCACGCGGACGGTCCAACGGGACATGCCGCCGGGTAGTAGCCTCCATCCAGGGACCCACCGGAGAGCAGAGATAGAGTCCAACATGCAACGTATGGTGAGCCAACTGCGGGACATACAGGACCTGCTCAGCACGGGAGACCCACCCACGCGGGGAACGCAGATGGGGCCAACCCAAACCCCCTATGCGGCAGCCCCCCTGCCTCACCTGGGACCAATGTACGGGCCGACCACCCCACACCCAGCACATGGACACCCAGGAGCACTACCACCACCTCCCGCATTCACACCACTCAGCTGCAACCATGGGGCCCGGCATACAATCACGCCACGACACCAACCACCCCACCCTGGCCACACCCGCAAGCGACAGGGAGCGCACCCATCGGATGCCCCTTCGCCGCCCCCATCCGTCCACCAGGAGGCAATCCCATGGGCTCGCAACCTTCCTTGTGGGAGAAGGAGTCGATCAAGGGCACCATACGCAAAACGTATGACCCTACCAAAGCGGTCGCCGTTTCTGGCAAGGACAAAACCATTGTCACGCCGGACCTCCACGAATTCCTCCAGTATATTCACCTCCACGGGAGCCAAGTCAATTATGACGAGGAACGTATGGTGCGGGTGCTGATAGCCAGCTGCGAGGCCAGCATCCAGACGCGACTACACAACCACATGCGGACGTGGCACAGCACCGGGGGTGCACCCATGGGAACACTCATTGGCCAATGGGAGTGGGCCGTGAACCTGCTTCAAGCCCAAAACACTCGCACGGCGCCGTCCACGAGCGAGATCAGGGAACGTATCGCACGGCTCAGGGTCGACCACAACATGGACTTCCACCAATTCGTCAACGAGTTCCATACGCAGCGGGACAAGCTGCGAGAACTCGACGGAGCCGATGAATACAGCAAGGGCTCCATGGTACGGGACTACTGCCTCCCCCGGTTACCAGGGGAGATAAGCAGACAATGGAAACTATCCTACCTGCACCTCAGCACGGATCCACACATCGCGGAAAGCAGCTGGTGGCAGTCGATTACGGGAGTAGCGAACGCGATTGGCAGGCCACGAGGAGCACACTTCAACGTGATGGCGGAAGACAGACCCAGGGAACTGCCACAGCCAAGGGCATGCTCAGTCTGCGGGGACACAACACACACACCACCCCAGTGCCCACACTCCACATGCCTTAACTGCGGGGAACACGGACACTGGGCAGCAGCGTGCCCACAGGCATCTCGCCGTACACCATCGCGAGGAACATCACGCGGGCGATCCATGGAACGCGGACGAAGGAGCGCGTTGCGCGAACGGGAATGGCCACGCCGGAACCCTGTAGATGAGGACAGGCGCAGGTACCAAACCCGACTCGACTCCCGCTCGCGGGGGGACGAACAGCGCAGAGAGGGTAGACGCGACGAGCGGCACAGAGGGGAAGACAGACGCGCGGACCACAGCAGATACGGTCGCTCCGATCGTAGGGCACCCTCCGAGGACCGTTATCGAAGGGCGTACTCCGAAGAACGCCAGCGCTCGCCACCTCTCGGAGACGAGCCCCGCTCGACGGATAGAGACGCCATAGGCCAACGCACGAGCCACTATGCACAGGCGGCGCGCCAGGTTCACGACAGCCGCGACGTCCGAACCCATAACGCGGGCAACACACCCAAGCACGCCACCTTCGCACAGCTGTCAACCCCAGAGCCTGACACAGCCAGCCCAGGCAGGGTGTTCATGGCCAACCCATGAGGGTGCGGGGGGCTGGCAAGCGAAAACCGCGCTATACGGAGCGAACACTGGACAGCGCTGGGTGACATCAGGAAAGGCATCAATGTGGAGGCATACGCCACAACGGGCGAACCCCTGTGCCAACAACGTTATGCTGCGAGGGACTTCCTGAACACCGACCTGGCCAGCCATGGCCCGCCAGCCCCGAGCCCTAGAGTCATATGGTGCCAGGCCCCCTTCAAGGAGGCCGCACCGTACATCAGCCACACGGGGCAGCAAGTCATGCAGTGCCCAAACGGCATTGGATACGCCCTCTTCCCGGAATGGACGAACAGCGAGGCACATGTCCAATTGAAGGGATGGGAACGCATCCACACGTTCCCGACTGGCACGCTACTCTTCGAGGCGGAGGCTCCAACCCGACCCAACAAACCCCAACACGGGCGCAACAGGGCATGCAGAGTACCGTGGCCAGTCCACGTCTACCGCATCACGCACGCGGAGCTGCAAAACCCAACGCCTGCAGCAGCGCTGCAACAGAGCTCACCGGCACACAGCCACCCGTATATCTTCAAGGCCAAAGCACACCGACGAACCAACCTTCGTATCCGCACGGGAGCACACTATACGCTGCTCACGGAGGAACAAACGAAGGCACTCACGGCCGATCCAACACGTCTGGAGGACATACTGGTCCTAGGAGACACGGGTGCCACACACTCGCTCGTGCCGTTCCGCGTAGTGCAGCAGCTGGGGCTGCAAGTGGACACAAACCGCGGAGGAGCAGTGATACTGGGCGACAACAGCAGCGGAGTTCCCATCCGAGGCGAGTGCAGGGTTCCAATCACCATAGGCACGTACGCGTGCGAGGTCCCAGCACTGGTCATCGATGTCAACTGGGACTCAGCACAGCACCTGGTGTTGGGCAGCAACTGGATAGAGGAGCACCACGTGATGCTGGGAACGGGAGCAGGCAAGGGACCTCAGATGGACATCAGGGGACGCAGCGGACGCGAGAAACACACCGTGTACGCGAGAAAACCCGCGAAAACCGAATCCTTGGGGAACCCCAAGCCCATTCTCGACTCTCTCATCACATCAGCGCCACACTTTGCGCAAATGCTGGAGCAGGGACAGTACCATGAATCACCTGGAGCGCCTTGGATCGCAGTGGACTTTCGCTTCGAGAATGGCGAAGCGATAATACAGTTCCCAGACGAACCAGCCACGAGGATAACGGACTTGTTGGACGGAGACGAGTTGTTGCAATACAGCCTCCTCCATACACAGCTCCATGCCTCAACCACTACCACCACCCCTGTCACCAACACGGCGCATGAAAAGTACCACGTCCAGGACCTTCTGAAGGACACCCCCGCGGGCATCACCTCAGCCACGCTGCGGAAGTGGAAAGAGAAATTCCATACTGTCTTTCAGGACGACCTGCCGGACAGAGCGATGTCATTCCACATCGAGGCGCGCCCGGAGACCATCCACTCCATCCCGCTACTTCCGAATGCTAAACCAGTGTTCCGCCGACAATGGCGCCTCTCCCCTGCGGAGAGGGCGGAAGTGACCAAGCAACTCCGCTACCACATCAGCAAGGGCTTGGTGCAGCCCTCATCCTCACCCTGGGGTGCACCCATCCTATTCACACCCAAGCCAGATGGGACGTTGAGGATGTGCATTGACTACAGGGGGCTGAATGCGGTCACGGAAAGGGACGTTTACCCGCTACCCAGAGCGGAAGACCTTTACGCAAAGGTGAAGGGCAAAACTGTCTTCAGTAGCCTTGACTTGCTCAAGGGATACTGGCAGATCGGCATCCAACCGAAAGACAGGCACCTCACAGCCTTTACAACCCCGGAAGGGCTGTTCGAGTACAAAGTTCTGCCCATGGGCCTCACCAATGCGCCAGCTACCTTTCAAAGGATGATGACCAACATCTTCGGAGATCTGATGGAACAGGGAACCGTCATGGTGTACCTCGATGATATCCTGGTGATGACCAACTCAGTGGAGGAGCACGACCAGGTCATGCAGGCCGTCCTGCAACGCTTGGCCGACAAGTCCCTGTCGGTACGGTTCGACAAATGCAAGTTCGGCATGACGGAACTCAAATTCCTCGGCTTCATCATCAGCGGCGATTCCGTCCGCACGGACCCCAAGAAGACCCAAGCGGTTCGCGACTGGCCCGTGCCAACCACAGCGACTGCGCTCAGGGGATTCTTGGGTCTCGCCAACTACTTCCGGAGATTCATCGAGGGTTACGCCATGATGGCAGCGCCCCTCACCGCGCTCACAGGTGGCAAAAAGCACTCGCAGATCACGCTATCCGCTAAACAGCTGGAAGCGTTCGAGGCCATCAAAACGGCGCTCATCTCCCCGCCAGTCCTAGCGGCGGAAGACCCCAAACGCCCATACGAGGTCATCACGGACGCTTCATGTGAAGGCATCGGAGCGGTATTGATTCAATGGGACGACAACGGTCACCCCAGGGTCATCGCATGCAAGTCCAAAGCGTTCACCACGAAGCGCGCCAACATCGAGGCGAGACTCACCACAGCGACTCAACTGCCACAGCCAGACGGCAGCATTCGCTTGGATCAGGCAGCGCTAGAGGATGCGTCGGGCAAGCAGGAACTCACAGCGCTCATCCACGCTCTGAAGGTATGGCGGTGTTACCTGGAAGGAGCGGAGTTCACCGTGTACGTCGACCACAACCCCCTCACGTACCTGCTGAAGAAGACCAACCTCAATCGATGGCAGGTCCGGATTCTGGAAGTACTTGCCATGTTCCCTGGCATGAAGATCCAGCACATCCCGGGGAAAACCAACATCGCGGACGGCCTCAGTCGTATCCATCACTGCCTCCGCCAGATACACGACGGCCCGCAAGCACCCCTAGCAGACCAACCCACCACAGCGCTGGCAGCGATCCTCCACTGCACACAGCGTACGGGCCAGGACCTGGTCTTCCCGAGACTACATAAGTCGGACGCTTACCCAACAAGACGCCAGCCCACGGCGTTCGCAGACGCAGTAGCACACCTCCACAGCGTGTACGGGCCAGCACTTTTCTACCAAGCAAACATTACACGCGCCCAGGCACGCAAGATACGAGCCGGAAACAACGCACAGCCGCCACCACCCCCACAGCCAGCTACACCTCCTCTCACCCAGCCCCATGAGCAACCCACGCCGCTGCCCACGGCAACACCACCACTCACAGTCACGGCTGATGACTTGCTCATGGAAGATGAGGAGGATGAGGAAGCCACACCGGGGAACGCAGCGGAGCTGGTAGCGGCACCGCAGGGGTACAGCTGGGCCACAGGCTTCCTGCAACAATGCGTTGACGGCTACACTAGGGATCCAGCAATGGCACAGCTCATCCAGACCCAGCTCAAGCAACCGCACTCCCCAACGGCCTGGACACAGTCACGGGGACTATGGTTCCGCAAGGGTGCTCTGGTGATCCCGAAGGAGAATAATATCCGCGAGGAGTGCATCAGCCAATACCACGGCCCCCCGGAGGCCGGCCACCAAGGCGCACTTAAGACCAGAAGAGCGGTCGAACGCTTCTACTGGTGGCCCACCCTAGAGGAGGACGTCAGACGCTACGTGGAAACCTGCGACTCATGCCAACGTATGAAACCTCTCCGCAGGATACCAGCAGGACTGCTGCAACCAATGCCTATTCCAGCCGAGCGACTCAAACACTGGGTCATCGACTTTGCAGTCGCACTGCCGCGAACACCAGACGACAAGGACTCTGTCCTCGTCATGGTCGACAGGAAAACGCGGTACACGCTGCTACGGGCCTGCCCAACCCATTGCCCAGCGCAAACGGCAGCGGACATCCTGCTGGAGGCAACCTCTACTTTCGGCAAGCCATACTCGGTCATATGCGACCCGGACAGCCGTTTCAAGAACAAGACGGGGCCTTTCCACAGCACGCTCGCAATGGTGAACTGCGAAGTCCATGTGGGTACCGTGGATCACCAAGAAACGGTGGGACTCGCGGAGCGCACCATCCAAGCTGTCAAGGAGCAGCTGCGGCATTACATCAACGCTACCCAGACCAATTGGGCCACACTCCTCATCGCGCTGCAGAGTGCCCTCAACAATGGCTTCTGCAAGTCGCTGAACACCACACCCAACTATCTGGCCCTGGGCATGCACCCAGACGCACCACGACTGCCCCCGGCAGCGGCCACGTCACCACTCTCGCAACGCGCAGAATGGCTACGCATCGAAGCGGAAGCGACGGCACGCTTGGAAAAGGCACGCCAAGCCATGCTCATCGCAGCCAACGCGAAGCGACGGGACGAGTCGTTCCAACTTGGGGACCAGGTGCTCCTCAGTACAAAGCATCCATGGTTCCAACACACTGCGGACGGCGTACGGAAACTCATCCCAGCATGGGTGGGACCCTTCAAGGTCCTAGCAGTCCCAAATGCCGTCACCTATCAGCTGGACCTACCAGAAGACATCAAGTGCGCGGATACCTTCCACGTCAGCCTTCTCAAGCGGTACCATCCGGACACCAGAGTCATCCGACCCCCGCCTACGGAGTTCGTCGACGGCTTCGAGGAGTTCGAGGTGGAAGCGATAGTCGGCCACCGCATCCGCAAACTGAGAACGGGCCCACGAGAGGAATACAGAGTCGCCTTCAAGGGCTACGGGCCGCACTACAATCGGTGGCTCCCCCTCCCGAACCTGGAGGGCTGTCACGAAGCCATTGCGGCATACCACGCATGCAGACATGCAGGCATCGGCGAACGCGCAATATCCCAAGGTCGGTATCCTCCATCCAGTAGTCGTCGAGCTCTTGTTTTTTATTTCTCTCCGTGCGGTCACCCGCGACCATGCCGTGTACTGTGGGGTCAAGCGCGACCAATGTTGTGATTTTTCGTGGTGTCACCCGCGACCCAGCACTAGTTTTGGGAGCGTGTTAATGAGCGTTCTCAAGACTCGGTTTTGGGGCGTCCTTATGGGCGTTCTCAGAACCAGTGCCTACTCTAGCCTTGAAAATAAAATATATAATGCTTTCCAATTGTGAGGAGCGGAGGCTAGAGAAGTTCTCGGCGGTGGCGGTCGTGTACGCCGGGCGGTCGTTGCACACCAACGGTGGCGGTCGTGTACGTTGGTGTAGAACGGGTGCGCGGTGTGAAAAAATCTGCTGACCCCCGAGCGTGTGGGGCGCACCGTTGCAGAGCCCACCTCGGGTACCTCGCGAGTAACGAGCGTAAGATGTCAAGAAGCCGCGCACAGGGTGACTACAGAGACCCCAGCAGGTGCTAGTATCAAGAATGATCAACTTGATACTCCCTCCAAAAACCCATGCTATGCTCAATATGCCATGAGTGCCATGTCCCCTATCCTGTATAACATACCCCGTTGGATTTACCCTACTCAGCTGGGGGTTTGTGTAGGCAAAGCTGCAGCAGGAACCGATGCACCCGCTACCTAGCGGGTCCCCCAGGACAATCTGTCCGCCAACAAGCGCCTCCCAGCCCGCTTCCCACGCATCCTGGCAGTCATCCTACCCACCAGACCCCTTCTGACAGGTGCTTATCCATAATGCCCCGTGTAAGTAACCACGTATATACTATTAGAGCGTTCCGGTTGTCGCGCGTTTGTTCTGACGTTAGCTTCGCCCATTCGTTATGTCCCTTCGTACGTTAAACCTGGTCGAGCCAAGGTTTATTTTTTGAGGGGGGGGATGTTAGGATTGGAGACTGGCCAAGCCAGCCTCAATCTAGGAGTTCAGGCTACAAGCCATATGCACACTGCTATGCAGCATGCATATGCCTTGGACCTCTCGCTAAGGCTATACGCACATGGCTACCGAGCCATGCACGTATACACCTTAGGCAACACTAACGTGTGTACTTGCAGCATCGTTGTCATGCAAGGTACATCAAGACAACATCCAAGACCTATTCAGAGCCTACAATTCCTTAGGGTTAGGGCCCTTCCCCTAACCCCCATTCCGGGCCTCTACTCAGTAGCCTAGGACGGTTACATCAGGTATCAAGCCTACAGGAGTCTATTAGAGCCTACACTCAAGACCTACACGCATGCGTCTGGCCATGACATAGACCATGGACTCCGTCCTGCGTCGTAGATAGCCTGTGGACTATCTAGTCATGTGCACACAGTACCAACGCGCACAGGTAGCGTAGGGTAGAGTCCCGAAGCCTAGAGGAAGCGTTCCTACAAAGGGACAGTGCTTGGATAGAGTCGGGATCTTGTCATCTTGTCAGTACCGATCTCTATCATCTCGCCCAGTGTAGTCTGCCACATTGCCACAGCAAGGCAGCTCATACCTGCCCTATGCTAACGCATCTTGCATAGTGCACTCTTAGCTGTCATACTGACAGCCTAACAACGAACACTGGGGGCCAGACGTCTTCACATCCGGAGCTTCACTTCGCCCCGCTTCGCCCCGTTCCGAAGGTACTAGTATTGAGAGTAATTACCTCAATACTTGTCTTGATGTGTCGTTCTTTTCTTTGTTGTTTTTTTTCTTTTCCTTTTTCTTTTTTTAGAGGGGGGGGATGTTACGTATGTATATTCATACGTAATGCTAGTTAGCATTGTCAGCACTAACACTAACGTGTGTCTAACGTGTTGGTGACGTGAGGGCTAGCACGCGGTACATAGATAGTGGCACGGCACTATCTATCGGGATGCTATGCAACAACCATGGGCATGGTGCCATGAGGAGCTGGTTAAGCCAGGTACTCCTAAAAGCCTAGATGGTGTGTAGCATCTGGGGTCTTTCCTGGAGCACATCATCACCAAGTGCTAGCTTAGAGCATTACCGTGCTCGGGTGTTCGTAGCACCCTAGCACTCCCTATAGTTGCTGAAGGCCTCAGAGCCATATGCCTCATAGTGCATACATTCTGTCCAGTCCAAACAAGGACTTCAAGGCAGGTTCAGTCGTCGCAGGCCCATGCCCGCAACACATGCATCCAGTCGCTCCTGCGCCAACGGCTTTGTAAGCTGGTCGGCCCAGTTTAGGGCGGTATCAACATAGCCGTAGATCAGTTGCCCTCGCGCGGCGCGCTCTTGTACGAAGTGGTGTGGCACATCGATGTGCTTGCTGCGGGCGGAGACCATCGGATTCTTAATCAGGGACAACGCTGCCTGGTTATCACCCCGGAGCTGGACAGGACCCGTCAGCTCGTCGGGAGCAGCTTCCGCAGGAACAACGCCTCTCTCCCTCCAGCGCCTGCGGCCATATACTCCGCCTCCGCGGTGCTCAGGGCCACCGTCGGCTGCAGCCTGGACTGCCATGAGATGGCAGCCCCGTGAAGGAGGAACACGTACCCTGTGGTCGACCTCCTGGTGATAGCATCGCCTGCATAGTCAGAGTCCGTATACCCCAGGAGCCCCCCGGTAGCATGCCTGGAACACACCAGACCCATGTCCTTGGTACCCATCAGGTACCGGAAGACCCGGACCGCTGCATTCCAATGGCGTGGCAAGGGGGCGCGGAGATGACGAGCCAGCGAATTCACAGCATGAGCAATGTCCGGCCTAGTCCCGTTGGCCAAGTGCATGAGCGAACCCACCATTGCCGGATACAATTGTACCTGCTGGTGGGGAAGAATAGTGTTTACGTCCGCTTCCGTGGTGGACACTTTGCAGACCGCTGGGGTGCTGATGGGGTGACACTGAGCGAAGCCATACTTGCGGAGCATCTTCTCGACGTACGGCTTCTGATGGATGGCCAGGGTCCCCTGCGCCCGGTTCCTCACGATGTTGATGCCAAGAAAATCCTTGGGCTCTCCCAGGACCTTGATGTCAAAAGATGCTCTGCAGCATGTCGATGACCTCCTGCACGTGCTTAGCGGACCGCCCTGCAATCAAGCAGTCGTCCACATAGATGAGAGCAAGCACCTTGCCCTCTGCGTCGAGTTTGACAAAGAGAGCAGGATCTGAATCGGCAGGCGTGAAGCCCTTGGCAGTGAGCTCATCCTTCAAGAGCTGATACCACGCGCGAGGTGCCTGCTTCAGGCCATATAAGGTCTTGTGGAGACGACATACCTGCCCCACTGGGCAGGGGAAGCCTGGGACCGGCTTCATATACATCGTCTGCCCGGGGGGAAGCTCACCGTACAGGAAGGCTGTCTTGACGTCAACCTGCAGTATCTCCAGGTCGTGATAGTTGGCGAGGGACAGGAATGCCCGCACAGTAGTGTGGCTGGCCACCGGGGCGAACAGCTCATCAGAGTCCACGCCTGGGCGCTGCGAGAATCCCTGCGCCACAAGTCGCGCCTTGAGGCGTACCTGCGAGTCCCCGGGACCCGGCCGTTTGACGTCGTACACCCACTTGCTGCCGACTGTGTGTGCACCTGCAGGCGCCCTAGTGTACGAGAAACACTGATGGTCCTAAAGAGACTTGTTCTCCTCCTGCATCGCCGCCCACCAGTTCTCCCGGTAGGGGTACTCCGGACTCAAAGCAGCCTCCATGGAGTCTGATCAGGTCCTCAGGCTTGACACCGTTAGGCAACTGGGACAGGTCGAGCATGTTGCGCCCATGGGAGAGCACCGTAGGGAAGGCAGAGAAGTCGATCCTTTTGGGGCGACTCGGACTCGACTGAGCAGCGTACGCGTACACGGTTGGCTGCTCAGTGGAGAACCGTACCACACGCCGGACAGGCTTCACAGCCGAGCGAGGTCTCTGCTCGGACGACAGTCCAGAGCGAGCAGCGAATGACGAAGGGTTATAAAAAGCAGGAGGAGCACGTGTGCGGGGATGTGCAGCCCGGCTATCAGGGTGCGACAGGGGCAGGGCAGCAACGGGGGCAGAGAGCAGCACCTCAGGAACCGCATCGTCAGGGTCAGGAATGGCATACTCGTCAGCGGGAGGCATGGAGGCAGCAGGGCCCGGGTCATCCGGAACAGCGAGGGGGCCATTCGGCCTCGTCCCCTCCCTCGAGCTGCTCCGGAGGCACGGAACTGCCACTGTCCGCCATGGCAGACCCTCCAGCTGGCACGTAGTCTGCAGGCGCAAGCGTGGGGAACGGGGACTCCACGAACACGGGCGGCACCTGGGCGGTATCGGCCAGAGCCGTCGGGGACACGAGCGGGAAAGTAGTGCCGTCAGGCGGAGTACCATCAGGCGAGGAATCCGCATCACCCGAGGGGGCAGGAAGGCCTTGATCAGCCTGCCCTCTTCCACACCCGTGGCTCGCACGCCAGCCGGGGTCGAGGGGTCAGGAACACTATCCTGGACACGAAAGTCACATGTGATCAGTATCCTCCCATCAACCAGTGCGTAAACGTTCCTGGAATTCAAGACACCTGCTGTTCCGAGGTATATGCCCGCCGTGCTCTTCGGGGAAAGCTTGGTACGCTTGCTGGCAGGCACGTGCACGCGGATGTCGCACCCCCATGGGTGAAACTGATGAGAGATAGAAGGCGCAACGCCCGTGAACGCATGGTAAGGCACACGTTGCGTGGGAGAATAGAGCATGCAGTTTCGTATGTGATTAGCGTGCAGGATGGCGTATCCCCAGAGGGTGGTTGGCAGCCCAGCCGCACTCAGCATGGTGCGAGCGCGCTCCATTAGGGTGCGGTTCAGGCGCTCAGCCTTACCATTCTGCTCCGGCGTATAGCCCGCGGTCTCCTCATGCCAGATGCCCATTTTCTCAAATGCTTCCTTCAATTCCGCATTCACATACTCGCGGCCCTGGTCAGTGCGTATGCGCTTAATTGATTGTCCCCCCTGTGTGGCCATTCGGACCATGCTAGGAAGTGCGGTGATCACCTGGTCTTTCGAATGCAGCAAGCGAACAAGTGAGAACCCTGAGAATTCTTCTAAGAGAGTCAGGACATAGCGCTCCTTAGCTACCGTGGGAAAGTTGAGCAGAACCATCAAATCTGAGTGCACCCTGAAGTTCACATGGGGTGCCTGCCCGTCCTGTTCAGGGTGAGAAGAGCGATGCATCTTGCCATCAAGACAGGGGTTGCACGATTCAGTGTCATGCGCGTGGAGGAACTCCACAGGGGTCACCGGGCAATCACCCAGCAGACGCTTGCGTTGCATGTCCGCGAGCTTGCCCATGCCAGTGTGCCCCAGTTTCCGGTGCCAGCGCATGGCTAGAGACTCCCTGACAGCAACAGAAGCAGTGCGCATGCGTGGGACATCCAGGAGGTACATGTCATCGCAGACCGTGGCTGTGGCGACGAGTTTCCCCCCATCAGCGATCTCGAAGACGGAGGAGTGCGGGTCACTTCCAAGAGAATGGCCAGTCGCCGTGAGCGCATGGACAGAGAGTAAGTTTGACACGAGCGAGGGTACATACAAGACATCACGTGAGTGCAGCAGCCCATGAGTGGTTTTGAGCCGCACTCGCCCCATGCCTAGGGCGTGCTCACATGTCCCGTTCCCAAAGAAAACCTGACATAATTTGCCAGAATGTGCCGCTCGCGAGTCATACTGTCTGTGGCCCCACTATCCAGTACCCACTCACACTGTGCGTGCACGCGGGAGGAGGAATACATGCCTTGGTGTGGCTTAGGGTAGCCAGGCGCGAAGGTACCAGGCTGCGGGAATTTCTCCTGGAGCTTCATAACGCAGAAGGGCGTGATATGACCAGCATGGCCACAAAAGTGACATTTCCGCTCCTCAGAAGCGGATGCTGAGCCTTCTGGAGTGCGGTCCCGTGGGGTGCGCCTGGGTGACGCACTGCGACTGCGACGGTCAGTACTGCGACCTCTGCGTTCAGCTGCCAGCGCTCTAGCGGGACGCTCCAGTGGGGGCAGGTCGCTCTCCAGAGCATAAAGAGCAAGACGCAGCGCGTCAGGGGTGTAAGTATGGGCATTTAGACGGAGATGGGGACGGCCTGCGTCAAAGCGCACACTGAGACCCCAAATCCACTGGTTGACTACCGTGGCCACTGGGACCCCAGCAGCAATGGAGGTCAGCTGCTCATTCAGCTCCAGCGCCCTGTCGACGTACGCATCTGCACTTTCGTCGGCACCCTGGCGGATCGCAAACAGCTGCTCCTGTATTTGTATCTGCTGCGGGCGAAGGTAATTCTGGTGACGTGCCTCCAGTAACGTCCACGTAGCAAAGGCGGATGCAGCGCCTTCAATCACACGGGCTGCGGCGTCATCAACATTCATTTCTATGTAAGCTCGTGCGATTTCGTCACCTTCAAGTACAGCTGGATCAGCATTCTCGCCAGGCGCTCCTCGGAGATGGCGACGAAGGTTCTTCGTTGTTGCAAAAGCGAGCATTCTCTTACTCCACCTTGGCCAATTGCGCGAGGTGAGTAGGAAGCCAGGTCCATGCTTGGACAGAGCTCCGCTGCGGTCATCCATACTAGGCACTATTGCAGCGGGTCGGCGAAGCGTCGTAACTCAAACGAGTACTAAATACCACGCAACGCAACGGAGGCGTGCGGACCCATAACCTGTTGAGATTTACAGACAACTTGCTTGAGGTACACATGTACCGAGTACATATTCATAGGAGCTGATAGGGATCAGTCTCACATCCTAGATCAGTATCCAGGATGACGTGACTGGACACTGGATTAGTAATTAGGACTGGATAGTTCCGGTATGCATACACGTGATAAGCATGCTAAATTCCCACTGAGGGAAGAAGTACTCGGTCGTACTTCAACAGTTTGGATTGGTGAACACAAAGTTGGTATCAATTTGTGAGGCCAAAGCTTGCTGGGATGGCTCATTGCGATGTCGCTCGCACGGACCATGGATCGTCACCCGCTTGGTTCCGCTTTGGATTTGCTTTTCGATGGGTGCAGCACCCAGAGCTTCGCCAGATTGGGGTGCAACACCCGTTGCTATCCCAATTAATCTCGCAGTTTCAGGAATACAGACCCACACAGCAAAGTGCCTGGCAAAGCACTGGCAGCATCCTGTTGCCAGAATTGCACCTTGGCAAGGGTCCGTCCAATTGACATAGTGTAGGAGGTTCTGCATAGTGGTACATACCTTGCAATTGGACTGTCCAGTTGATATGGTGTGGGTCTTTCTGCGTAGTGATACGCACCTTGAATCGTGCAATTGAGTTAGTGTGGCGTCTCTGCATAGTGGCACGTACCTTGGACCGTCCAATTGATGGACCCAGTGCCTCATCCCGAGCAGTCCATGACTGGGACGCCTACAACCTCAGCCTCCTTTGCAACACCCACCAGACGCCCAACAGCAATGAATGCCACATGAGTGTGTTGAAAATCGATGTTGCTCAACAAACGGGAAGGTTCACAACAAGACTGCAACTGTAACCTGATGTCCAGGTAACGACGTACTTGGCTATTGTCGTTACAGCATAACTCAAGGAACCAAAGTAATGCATCTCAATATATACTCCATGGAGATGTATGACCCAGGTACTAACCAGGTACCTAGGAACCACACAGCACACGCACAAGTCTACGACATGACTATGCTCGACTATGGTAAACGCATGGAGCATTATGCGTCGATGCAACAGAGCTACGGTTGCCCTCACGCACGACTGGCTGTCGTGTCACTTCCAAAGCATGCAGGTGCTGAGCAACGCAACGACACAGGATTGCTCAAGGCACCACATCAAAAACATTCTTCATGGACGCAGCACACAATGCAACACTACTCGTCCTAAACAAACAACGACGCATGGACGCAGGAGATATGAGGGAATAACGGCTAGATAGTATCAAAGGGAGAGACACACAAGAACCTATTCCTCATGACTAGCGTCCAAGCACAGCAACCCAGAGAGACTACAGTGATACTGACACAAGGGAAACAAGAATAGAATATCCTAGCCACAGGGCACACTATATTCTCCAACACAGTGCCGTGGCCATAGCAGTCCGATACCCCATTCTCAATGCTGTTGCCGAAAAAAAAAAATGGGAGCCAAAGTGGCGCGGCAGATTGTGTTGTCCAATGGCAACTTAAACTCCTGCAACATAGTAAATTGGTAATTTGGTCACTGCCGAATGTTGGCAGGCGTAATCTACGGCGTTTGCTTCAAGAGCAACTTCCTAACCATCAGCGTCCTGGACACTGGAAAACCACTTGCACTTCAACTCCTGCTCTGATAGAGCAGTTTTCATTCCTTGTCACTGCCCCATGGTCAAACTCGTGTGGCTTCAATGTGGTTTGAATTCACGAACAGGTGGACTCAACCAGGCTGGGAGCAAAGCAGCACATTCAGGTTCACATGTTTGTTGGTCACACATTTCCCAAGTAGTTCTCGGAGTTGCCAATGTCCATGTGGATGCAGTAGTGTTGGAAATAGACACATCATCACAAGCTAAGCTGTTTGTATCTTCTGGTCAGCAAAACATAAAAATGTAGCATGATCTGCTTCCATGAACAGGTTCAGGGGTTGGTTTGGCCTGTGATGACAGGACATCCATGAGAGAAAGACCTCCTGGGTTTGATCCATAGGTATCCATGAACAAAGGAGGCAGGGAGTGTTCACGCCAGACAATGACCAGTAATACCCCAAATTTGGGTCCAACCCCCATTTCTGCCCCCAAAAGCCGTGCATTTTTCAGGCATCATGACCAGCAAATTACAGAGTCTGGCGACACGCTGACAGAGATGGAGGAAGACGGCAAACATGGGATTGCATGGGACAGGACCGGCAACCATGGTGCACCAGTAGCTTCTTCATTACATGCCTCCTCAACCTATGACAGCCATACAGTGTCTTGCCAAAACAGGGTTCGACCCGATCCAAGACTTCATATATTGTTGGGTATCTGGACCCCAAAAGGTCTGGCGAAAGACTGCCGGCATGTTCGCACACCTCATGATGCACGTAGAGTCCTATGTCAAGAACGTACACAGTCACGCCCCGCCCTCGAGCGCTGCCGTTCTCCCCCCCGTAGAAGAATTTTGCATCCAAGGGCAAACTCTTCTGGTCTATGCGATCAAGACCCCATGTGAACGCTCCTGTTGCCTCGACTTGAGGACTCCCTCCTAGTCTTCGAACGTAACAGCAGCGGTGGTTCCCAGCTCGTTGCTCCGATCCATACTGGCGCGACGTTGCTGATCACTGAGGTCGGTTCCAAATTTTAAAACTCTTCTGCCCGGCTGATGCATCACTGGCAGATTTCCCTCCATCCGTGAAGAAGTTTAGCTTGCGGTGCTTCGTTCCAATAGGACTGTCATCAACACAACGATTCTGGCAGCCTTTGAGGGGCATCTGCTCCGTCAAGCTTGAGCACTCAGGAAAGCACGGCGCACAGACCTGCATGCATGCTGAACGCGCTGAGAGCGCATATGCAACCAGGGAATCACTTGGTATGGTTATTGGTGTTTATTTATTCATGCATGATGAAGTGCATCATAACGAATGCCTGTATTACATGCGCGGCGCACACCGTGTTTCCCGTTCTCGAAAGGAAGCTTGCACACGCGCTTGCGCACGCGCGTGAGAAAGATCTGGCAATCGTAAACAAGTTCTCACTCAGATTGCCCTGCAGATGTCAAATGACATTTGTACGGATCATTCACGTACCTTTCGGTTACCGCAGCAGTGAAGTCGGTGTGTACGAAGGGTCTGGGCGGGGTTGCCGCGGTTGCCACGGCCGTATTGACGCGATGCGTCCTTGTCATGTACTACATAAGAAACCTTGGAAGGCTGCAATCTTACAAGGTGGTGTGCGCGTATGCGACATTCAGTGATAGAAGAACGAGAAGCGCCTTCACACACTGCCGTTTCGAACGAGCGTACGCGTGGTGGTATACATCGCAGCCCATGGCCACGTGCATTCCCGAGCGTGGACACGCACCGAACCCACCACTAATTCTATGCACTGACGCGCATGGCATGGCCATGACAGGGATATCGTTCTCTCTTGGCCCCCGAATCGGGCACCATTGAGCGGAAGGGGGGGTAGCAACCCTATGTAGGCTTGATGGGCCTGTACGTACTCACCTGGAGTGCTTACGTTCGGGCCGCAAGCGAGTTCCACAAATGTACGAGATAGAGTTGCGAAGTAAGTCCGTCACCTGGATCGCTCGAAAAATAACGAAAACAACAACACACGATTCCGAACGGCTTGAACGCATCACGCTCGATAAGAACACGATGACAGCATGATGAGCGAGCGTGCACACAGCATGTATACTTGGCTTTAGCACAGCCTTTGCAAGGAATAAGTACTCCTTCATTCCGTGGGTATCTAGCTAGGTAACTATATATCTACGTGAGACTAGCAGTCTCATGTCTAGCTAGACGTGAGACTGCTAGTCTCACGTAGATATATAGTGCCAGGCTCGTACTATATATAGTACGAGCCTGAACAGAGGGCAAACTTGACAGATATGGTGCAAGACCACGTGGTTGCCCGCCAATGCACACCCACTTCCAAGGCACTGCAGAGTGCGGCGCTGCAACATATCTGGCTTTCCCCCGAATTAGGTGTCAACTAGTGTTGTCAAGGAGGTGTTGCCTATCAACCTGATCAGTAGGCAGCACCTCTACTTCCTGCACTGGCATATTCACCACCTGCACTCCTCCTTGAGATCTGGAGGCGATGCGCCTAGCGACCAGCTGCTTTGTAGGGGCTGTGAAGATATGAGAGATATTTTGAGGTCGTGGCAAATGTCTGCTGAAAATTTCTGCACCTCTCCTTGCCAATTGGCCCCTACGGGCGTCCGACTGCTCGATGTTCGGGGAAACGACTTGCTTTTGCCAATTTACACCATCGAGTACTCCGTAAAGTGGTCAAATGCTTATCGTAGCATTGTTTAGAGGCATCCATGAGAAGCGATGGGGGCAATACGCTCATGTCTGTGAACAGCATTATAAAATAAGTAAATGAATCGGGAATCATGCCATGTCCCCTGCGCCGTGAAACACGACGAGGGAGACGTACCCAAGGGGGATCATCAAGCACTATGTTGTTGAGAGACATCCTAAGGATGCCAGGGTTCTCCTGCATTCCGAATATCTCGACAGGTATCAGTTCCGACAGTATGTAAGGCGATGTTTCATCAAGATGTTTCTGACAGCGTTGTTTTGTCAACGCCTTCTCGGCTGGCGTACTTGATGTAATGTTGTGTTTCACAATGTGCTGTGCATCGTAGTATTGATTAAAACAGTCTGGGAGGAATATGGGTGGGGAGGGGGGAAATCAGGGGTTTTGGCGAAACACCGTGGAGGCAACATTGTAGGGCCTACACGCAATGCATGCCATGCAAAAGGCCAGCTCTCGAGTGCTGAATCGGCACTATCATGGAGGTGCCCTTCTTGACGATGAAATAAGGCTTTTGATCTGCCGGGCAATGCCATTCGCTGCGGCAGTACTTGTTGCAGACATGCTGCGAAAAGAATGTGGAAATGCCGGTGGAGCCGAGGTCGGTAGGTCCAAACTGTTTTGTTTGAGACATGATGACTGGATCGGTGAGGACAACTCCATCCTTGTAATATCCCCCTTGGACGTCACACAAGAGGAACTGACCCCCTGTGGCGTGGAACGAGAAGTGGCTGAGGGCTTGCATGCAGAGGGGCCATGACGTGCCATCTGGAGAAGCCCAGCCTGAGTTTGAGTTGAACTTTTCAAAGTTGTGAATCATCGGCTCCATCAAGGCCTTCTGCCCTGCCCACATGCTCCTGCGTTTTGGCATGAAGGTCCAGACCCCAGGCTCATTCAGGTAAACCTTTCTGGTAGTAAAGCCTGCGACGATCAATTTTGGGCCTCAGCTTCAACCAAGAAGTTACTTCAGTTGTCAGGATGCACGCGAGGAGGTGGGGAGTACAGCACAAACAAACCGGAGCTTTGCATCCCCCCATCCTCATCCACATGCTCCCGTCTGTATAGTTCGCGATCACGCCGGTTCGTAGGAGCTTGACTCAAACTCCTCAAGCTGCTTGAGGGCATGATGATGTGATGATGGTGATGTTCTTGCTTCCGACCGCTGACGTTCAATGAGCCGTATCACTCCGAATGTGCTGTCGTTGTTTCTTGTTGTCTATTTCCTGCCATTATCTTATGTGATGTAGTGATGTGCATGCTTGAAAAATTGTGTCTGCATGGGACAAGGATTCAGCACAGCCGAAAGCAGAGCCGGCGACAAGTTCCATGCATTCTAACCCATCCATCCCGTGTTACAATCAGGAGGAGGTGACATGGACGAGGGGGATGCATGTTCTGGTAACATGCGCGCCGCTCGCGCCCAACATCAACCTTCTGTTTGTCAACTCTAGCTTGGGAGGTCGTTGACACCAACGGGTCAATATACTTTGAGTAGGGATGACAAGTTGCAGGACAGCTTATCGGCGTGTTAGGAAACCCTGCCGTTGGTGTGTCTGCCTGCGGGCCATGCTGTTGAGATATTCGGGATACAGGCGAACCCTGACATCCTTAGCTAACATATGCTAGCCATTGAAAAGTCCGCAGTTGAAGGCCCTACGCCTGCTTCTGACAGCTGACCCTGGCGGTGTTGCTGCATTGCCTGCTGACGGCACCTTTGGCAACATGTCTGACCTGACATTCTTGCCGCATCATGCTGTCTTGCATGCTCTTGCGGCCGGTGTCGAGTTGGTAAGCGGTGGAGGGGTACTTGCCGCCTGCTCCCCAGGCCAACCAGCTTCGGCACGAGGCCGAAGGCCCTTGGAGTGTACTCTCTCTCGCTGTGATTTGCGGCGGAGGGGTCATGGCGTCATTCCCGACTTGAGTAGTATTATTAGACAGTTATTTCTTGGTGCGTGTCTGACTTGCGAGGTTGGCTGAAGCCCCTTTAGGCATGACCTCGTATGTGTAGTGCTTGCATGCCTGGACCTGGTGTAATTCCTGAAGGAAGTATGAAGCAATCGGGCCGTTTTGGTCAGCTGTGGCTGATCTCCTTTCTTGCAGGGTACAAGAGATGAAGAAGACATGTCAGGTCAGAATTTGGTAAGTCAGGCTGGTCCAGGTACGCTTGCCTCAGATGAAAGTAATGGTAGCACTGATTCCCGAGCAGTTCTTGGAGTTGCCAATGTCCATGTGGATGCGGGTAGTGTTGTAAAGATACATCATTGTCAATGTCGCTGGAGAGGCATTCGACCGGGCTCAAATGTTCACAAGACATGCAGGACACTTGTGAGGTGGTCAGCATACGTTGCTCGTTGAACATGCTGATGACCTCCATGGCTTTGGCGACCACTGCCAGCTCGTGCTTGAAGAACGACTCCTCGTAGACCGGCCCATTCTTGAATACTTTGGCAACACGCTTCTGCCCGCTACGCTGCCCTTGCGTGTATTTGCCCTTGTAGACATGCTTGAAAGTACCCACCGCAAAGATTCTGCTGGTGTCAACATTGCCCTCGTTTGCGTCGTTCCTCCTTGCAGCCATTATGCAGCAGTGTGATGTTGCACCGGTCTTGGTCACATCGAGTTTCAAGCATTCGCTTGAATTGGATCGGAGGATGAATGTGGCACTGGAAGGCGCAAAGGAGAAGACTGCTTTCCGCAAATCCTGCTGATGCGCGGGCTGCTGCGATCTTGTTGTGCGAGCGGCTTTCTGGATGCTGCACCGTCGGTGGCATCAGGCTTGGTCGCACACAAGACGTGCACGGTGGTGAAGGCCATATATCCCGAGATACTTGGCCTAGTGTATGACTTTATGAACTAGATATCAAGGGTTTGCCTCATACGGGGTTTGTCTCATATTCCAAGACGCAGGTTGTCTGTCCTGACAGCAACCACACTCGAAAGGTCATTCGACAAAGTTTGTTATGTATGAAGGACTGAAATCGTAGTGAGAGGTTAAAGCAATGAATCTGGGAGATCAAGCTTGCTGATTGGATGTTGTGCCGTGCTGAATGACCAGAGCGCATTCTTGCTCGTCCAAGTCCAGGCGCAAATTACCTTCGCGAGCCTAACACACAGCTTCAAAACGATGATGTTCACCTCAGAAATATAAAAATCACTGAATTAATCATGCGATATTGTGGAAAGCTGCATGTTCGTTCTTAGAAGCAGGAGAGCAGCCATGTGCGACGGGTCGTGCGCAGGTCACGTGCCTGTGCGATGCACGAAAGGAGACCGTCGAGCAATCCTGTGCCTGTTTAAGCATGGGAAAGTAAATCATGGAAATTAATTGTTGAAAATTGCGTTGAAAATTCGAAAAACTCAGTAGTGATGTACATACCCCGACTTGGGCTGGTTCGACAAGTAGGCTCGACGTACTGCCCAGCGTCAACGCAGACCTAATCACGCCCTTGTTTACGGCAGCGACATGAGATGCGCCTGGTGATTTGGAAGCTCGGTCGATCGCACTCATTGGTGCTACTCGTCTGACACGCTCCATCTCGAGAAACGTTGAGATGCGAGATAATCTGTGCGGCCTGTCAGATAACCGCCGAAGTTTATCAACATGAACAAAGTACCCACAACTGAGCACCCGGTCACACTCCAACGATACAAGGAAGCCCCATTTACATAGCAAGTCTTGTCGAGTCCAGCACATACGTAAGAACGACCTACCATGCTGGGCGTGTCTACAGCGCTGCCCTTTTCCAAGCCGGCCTTTTCAAGGCAGGCGTACCATACCTAGTTTCTTGCATCAAGAGCTACCGTTCTCAACGGCTTCCTCGTTTTTATCGACGCGCGTGACGCGATTTGCAATCGAAATGGCAAACCACAAGAGACGACCCAGCAATCACGTGCACGCCAAGGCACAAAAGCCGCCTTTCCAATGAGCCCGCCCAGAGAACACGCTGCGCCATGATAAAACAGAAGGGAGGAGGCCCGGTGCTAGCGCCATATTTCAGTCAGTCATCATGAACTACATCAGAAACAGGTGGGAGCAAATCTCCAAGTCAAGATTCAAAGAATAATACGGGTATCGCCAACGTTATCTGGGTCAGGTCGGGCACCCGTGTCATCCTCATCGCAATGAGGTCAACCTGGTTGCCTTCATCAACATTTGTTGCTGAGCGGAGTCGTGTTTGTGACACGAATCCAGTGGCCCTTAGGGATAAGGGGCTGGCAACCTGCCTGTCATATTTCCATCAACTCCACACAGCGCCATGGTCGGTCAATCCCAATCGTCGTCGTCGGTGTCGCTGAAGTCAACGTGATCTTCATAGACCGGCATTGGCGGAGGCAGGGATCGTTGCGGGGCCGCCGCGCCGTGCATGCCATGCGAAAGAGCGGGCCTCGAGTGCTGAGTCGGCATCATCATGGACGTGCCCTTCTTGATATCAAAACGAGGTGTGCGATCTCTCGGGCGCTGCCACCCGCTGCGGCAGTAGTTATTGCAGACATGCTGCGAAAAGAACGTCGTGATACCATCTGCGCCGAGGTCGGTGGGTCCAAATTGCTTCGTTCGAGACATGATGACCGGATCGGTGAGGACAACCCCATCTTTGTAGTACCCCCCTTGGACGTCACACAAGAGGAACTGACCTCCTGTGACGTGGAACGAGAAGTGGCTGAGGGCTTGCATGCAGAGGTGCCAGGGTGTGCCATCTGGAGCGGTCCAACCGGTGTTTGAATTGAACTTTTCAAAGTTTTGAATCTTCGGCTCCACCAAGTTTTTCTGCCCTGACCACGGAGATCCAGCTCGTGGCTCAAAGGTCCAGACCTCCGGCTTGTTCAGGTAGATTGTCTTTTCAATGATGCCTGCAAATTAGGTGCGCTTCAGATGAATTGCCCTGTCAACGGTGCACATGAACCGATTGCGGTCGGTGCTTGAGTTCACGTGATTCACATTTGTCATTGTGTTTACTTCAAATCTTGTTTAACTATACTTCTTTGTATTCCAATCCACTGCCAACTTGTATCATGCTGATGACTTCGTAGTTCTTCACTCCAGAGAGTGATCTAATCCCACTCTGGTGTGGAATATAATTTAGCTAACGTCAGAGCTGACGCTTCAGTCGATATCAATATCACTCAATATTGAGTATCAGCTCTGTAGTTTGTAGCTCGAAATACAAACCCTGTGAGGCGAGCCTCGCGTGTTCCGCTATAAGGGCGAGCATGCAATCCGAGCACGCATGCTACAAGGGCAAATAGGCGCATGGCAGATGAGTCGCTGGGATCACAAATCGCAGAATATATCTATAAACCAGCCAGCGCCAGTGCAAACACATACCAAATACCCCTGCCATGCACGCTCTCAAAGATAGAGACCATTCTGGCTTCATGTGTCAAGACGGACACGAAATGTACATCCCTCCCTCCTCTCACCAGCGCTTCGCCAATTGTGTTTCGGCCCCCCCATTTGCCCGCAATATTCACGCATTTTCAGGCATCTAGACCCACAAATCACAAGTTCTGGCAAAGCCCTGCCTTGCACTCTTCAGTCAGCGGTGCAGCCAGCTTACGAAGCGCCCTGACTGAGAAGAGCTGATGGTGATGATAACAGCGATGTGAACACTTGACTTGGTTGCTTGTTGACTTATTTTTCCTGCCATCATCGGTGTGATGTAAGGATGTGAACACTCAATTGCTTTTGGCCTGTGCCTGTGCCGACTAGTTCCTGCTTTTGTCTTTGTGATGTTATGATGTCGATTTGCTGTCTTTGTTGCTTGTTGACTATTTCCTGCCATTATCTATGTGATGTGATGATGACAAGTGCTGGTTGGGTGGTAATCAAGGAGGGTTTCATCACTAACGCGCGTCGGTAACTCAGCCTAGCACCGCAGAAATATAAAATAAGTCAACCTATGCAGGGGCAACTCATGTGATTTCCTAGAGTTTCATGCGAGGTGCAGCGTGTTCAGGGCAGGCTTGCCTATCCCGACCGCTGACGTTTAATGATCTACCTCGGGGGATACTCCGTAGATCGTGACGATGCTTCTTCGCCAGAACAGCTTCGACCCCCATTTCCGCC
>NW_028323464.1:0-47204 GCF_984573655.1 Nuphar pumila | reverse complement strand
CCCCGTCTCAAACACATGCGAGTCTGACACCTTCGCGACCCCTGTGCTTGTCACGTAGCCCCGTGGCGAGGGCCGAACAGGCACGCGGTCAAGAGGGATGTACTTGATAGCGTGAGCGCTGAAGGCTGGAGCGTGGCGAGTGAGCCGCCAGCCGCTTCCTGGGGCTCCTGGGACCCCTGAGGGGGGGAGGGGGTGTCCTGGGAGTCCAAGGCACATGTGCCCCTGTTAGCGAGGCGCTCTTCGCCTCTCGCGTTGCGTCAGGGATTTTCACTTGCAAGCCGATCCCTGCACCTGCTGGGGGGTATACGGGCATGCTTGCTGCTGCCATGACGGGTGTAGCGTATGCTGTACGGTCCACTAGGGTGGTGTCTACGTCCTCCTTGTCGACCCAGCAGAGTTTGTCGTCTAGGATGTACACCCATTTCTCTTTCCAGGTACGTTGGGGAGGCCTGCCAACAGCTTTCCGTAGCCACCCTGCCTTCTGAACGTGTGCGCCCAGGAACGTGTGATCTGCGTCGTTTCGGAGGCTGTCTTGACGCACCGTAGCCCAAAGCGATGCGGACAATGGGGCGTTTCGAGGGCGCTTCCATGCCCAGGGGTGTATCTGTGACCCTCCCATTTGACCATGTCGTGCCCAGGTACGTTGAGTTTTGCGCCAATGCGCCGTGAGTTGGCGCGGTCGTTGGACGGATGATGGGCTCATCACGCCAAGCCGCGTCCGGGTCGCTGGGGAGGGGGTCTCCTTCGCGAAACTTCAACGCATCCTCGAACGTAAAGTGCACCTTGCTAGGTCCAGCGCGTTGGCTCCTTGTTGGAGAAGCACGGCCTGAGAGAAAGGATGACATGGTCAGGCGTCGAGATGCGCATGTGCATTGCCTGCCCGTTGCATTCATGCCCGCACAATTCCTTTCACCAGCAAAGGCCTATGGCAACCACATATGTTGCTTCCAGCACGATTACCAAATCTACGTTATAAATGCTCCTAAGCTCGAGGTGATGTTTCGAGTGCAGCTCGCTGCCAACGAATTGGCAAGACTACGTTCAAGCTAGTAGAAAGCAATTGAGCTTCTCTGCTACATACTCATGTATACCATCCACTGAATATGCTAGGCGCAGGTGTCATGTAAGCAATGCTGGCCACTCCGCAAATCACTCACAGTGCTTCCAGGGAAAACACGGCGAAAGCAGTAGATGAATTGAGAGCGTCGAAGAAAAGCTTCTAATTCAAATCACGATCTCCCGCCGATAGTCCACAGAAGGGAGCATGGTTGCTTGCGATATAATCTTGGACCCTGTGGCGATACACCATCGTGGATCCTCTCCTGCAGTGATGCGCGTGCACGAAAATATTCTTACCCTGAGAGTGAGAGGAGTTTTCTCCAAACGAGTGTCTCCCATACACTGACGCGGAGCTCTGCTTCCTGCGCGTTGGCGACAATGTGATTCCCGAGCGTGTTCCTTCATCACGAGTCATGATTGCACCCACATGCGTCTCTCACGAACGTGTGTCAACATCTAGAAATGTTAATGAGTTCCCTTCGCTGGTTCAAACATTCTGGTGGCGCCTCCAAGAGACGCGTGTAAGGATGGGAACTGCACGTGGGACAACCCAAGCAGAAACCTTTCCAGGTTCGAACTGATTCTCGCGATGTACATCTCGCCTTGCCTCCATCCGCGCATGAAAGACATGTAATCATAGGTTTCGACAATGCGCGTGCGTGCGCATGCCACAGATTGTCGTGCGTGACAGAAATTCCACAGTCATGTTCAAATTGTCGTATTTGACTCGCTCTATCAATAATTTCGGTCCAGTCCGTCCATGACGCAGTCCGAATTGTCATCAAACATCCATTACATGAGGCATCTGCCATGCTTCTTGCTTGGAAAGACCACGTCCGAGCTTGTGACTAGCTATTTTTTCGCTTGAACACTGTGGAGTCGCCTCTGGCTCTGTATTACCTGGTTTTCATCCTGTTGCCATCCTGCGCGACCCCAAACTGCAATGTTCCAGAGTCCAACCAGTATTTGATCCTGGAAATCAAACATTAGTACTCAGAGGCGTGATTTCACTTGTGTTTTTGAGCAGAGAGTCGAATCTCTGTCTGTTGTCGGTTTCAACGCTAAGTACGCATCCTGCACCAGTGATGTCACAAGAGTGCAAGACATCGATGGCACCCTCAGATTGACTTGAATATGTCAGGGTTAGATACGGCTGTGGCCGAAGCGGCTACCAAGCGATTGCACGAAATCAAGGACAACATCCTTCGCGGATTGCAGAAGCTCAATGACAGGAGCACTCAAAAGAACGGCATTGAGGAACTGCACGATGTGATTCTGGTACGATCGTTCTTTGGAACATGTTCTGGTCTGTTTTGTGTGATTCTGAGCCGTTGTCTTGGATGAGCTCAGCACATTAGTCGTGTCCGCGCCCTTTCGTTATTCACGATTTGAAATCGTTTGCAGAAGCAGCTTGAGGGAGACACCATCAGTTTTTGTGTCAACGCAATTATACAGCCCGGCAACGAGTCAAAGCCATGGACTCGCAAGGATAGCATTCGCCTGCTGGTGACGTTGACATCAGAAGCAACATGCCCTCATGCGCAGGCCATCTTCCAAAACTCGACCTTGATAACAAGAATGTGTCAGTGCGTTCCTATATTTTTCCTTCCGCCTCTGCTCTTGCCTGTCAACGAAGAGATCAATGGGCTGTATGTGCCGTTATAGGGTAGGCGTTGTGCCGTCAGCGCGATTTTCAATGCAACCAGCACGAACAGACGAGAAGCATACGTACAAAGGAATCCATGTGTCTATGTTTCACATGAAGCAGCAAATCCGCGATCCAACAACGGTCACGACAACCTTCCCGATGCAGAAAACATGAGAGTACTAAAACAGCCCAAGGGACGCATCGAGATATGAGCACTCTTGCTAGAGCATGGAGCCATACGCTCATCTGGTCCGGAAACGTCACGGTCCATACCGCAAAGCATAAGTGCTGCGCGAGCCCTTGTAGCACGCCACGTAAGTATCCAGGTGACCTGACTTTGCCTCTGTGCAAGGGCCTCCAAGCCCTCCAAGCATGCTCCGCATCCCAACATCAGGCAGGCTGTCACAGCGATTGTTACAGCTTAAGTGCTATTCGTAAACAACAACTTGGAGGACCCTCCGATCCTATGAACACTTCCAATGCCGGGAACACGCAGTGGAGTGGAGCTGCATCACCAGCCTGTAATCAGAACTTTACTTAGGGGTGATCATCGCCACCATCTTCAACCACCAATAAGACACTTCATGTCACATGTCATCAAGGAACCATCACAATGCTTCGCCAGAATGGGTTTTGACCAACATTTTCGTCCCGAAAAACCACGCATTCATAGGGCCATCTGGACCCTAGAAATGCCTGGGTTTAGCGAAACACTGACCCAACAAGAGAAATGTCAACGCTCATGATCACTTGGTCAAATGGAGTAGCATATTTTTTACAGAGATTATGTGAAACTGAGGACAGCGAACAAGGACAAAGATGTTCGCATGGTATGAGCAATTAGGAGCAACTTAGACACAGTGCGATCATAGCTAATCCATGTTGAACATGGTGATGGATGTGCCACGAGCTATGACGGTACGCAACGCTAGACGTATACGAGAACCCGAAAGGGCCCATGAACAAGGCCGTCCACTGCGAGTGCAGTGCGTTGCCGCATCGCCGCATGAGTGTTTCGCCGTGCAGAGTGTAGAAACATGCATATTAATATGCAACTATACCGGGCTTCTCCCAGCATGCTCAGTAGCTGCATAAAATGAAAGGACTACATGGGGTATGCGTTGAAGGAGTTACATGTACGACTGCCGGTTCGACCGTGCCCAACGGTCTGAGCAAGAGGTTAGATACACCGGTAGAACGACACCAAAGCAACGAACGACAGGTGGAGTCCAGTTATATATACAAGGTTATCAAGGGTATGACTGCTGCGTCAGTCATAATCTCAATACGACCAAGTAATGTGAACGCCATGTTGTGCGCCACGTAACGTCGAGGGACTGCACCCCACACGAGCATGAACAACACATTTGCCAGGCAGAGTGAGTTCCATTTTGGGTTCAGATGCCCGAAAATACATGAATTTCGGGGACAGAACAATTCCTGTCCCCGAACTCGCTGTCAAACCCCATGCTGGCGAAACAATGGGCTGCATGGGGGAGCCGCGACCAGAACACGGCTCGAAGAGAGGACCTTTTTTAAGGGGGTGAATATAATAATGCAAATCTACGTTATTGGGGTCGGAAGCTTGAAAATGCACAATTTTGGCACAGCATTGGGGTTTGGACCTGGTTCAGACGAAGCGCTGCTTCGCGGGAGGTTCCGTGAACAGTTTCTCGCGCGCACAGCAAGGTTTTCTTTATGGCGAATATCACGCGATTATTGCCAACAGTATGCCAAACATGCAGCGATCTTGTAAGTCAGCAGGGTTCCTAGAGCGGTGCAAACAAAAGCTATGGCGCACAGGTACCTCAAGTCGAGGATGAGTGACACAGACGGAGGGGTACGTGACACCGCAGCAGATGTGACTGCCCAGCTTGCTAAGAACTACCAGGCGGTGATGCGGACACCACTGCCAGGGTCGTATGGCAACCCCGTCATGCGGGTCGCCCTGGATGGGTTGCAGGCCCAGAACAAAGAGCTGCAGAGCGCTGCTGCTTCGGCGTTGCAGCAAATGGCGCCCTACGTGGCGCCCGCGGACCCTGCGATGCTCAAACAGCTGCTTCGGTACCTCTCGTCTAGCTCCTTCCATGCCAAGCCTCAGGTGCTGCTGGCTTTCGCCGCTGTCCGAGAGTCTACAGGTGCGTCGTCTGTCCGCATCAGTGTTTGCCAGAATGGCGTCCGATCCCCACATTTTGTACAAGCACAGCGTCATACAAAGGCGTAAAAGGCGTAATGAGTGAACTTGAGAAACCACTGTTTCAGGTCGCGTTTTTTATTGAGGAACTCCTGCTCTGACATCTGCTGCGGGCCGCACGCAGGGCTGGGTGAGGGCTTCATCTCGCAGGGTCTGGATAGCATCCGCCCACTCATGGGCGCCCTCATAGGCAGCCCCCCCCGCCCCCCCCCTCCCCCCGGGCGCCACGGCCACCACCCCTGCGGGCGCGCCACATGGCATCGGTATCCTCGGCTGCCTACAGAGCCAGGACTGGCAGGTGAGGAAGGCCGCGGCGGAGTCACTGATCGCCCTCGCGACCATGCTGGGGCCGAACTTGAGGACGGCGTCTCGCCCGACAAGTCACGCACGCTGCGCTGTGTGGAGTGCCTCACCAAACTGAAGCATGATCGGGTCAAGCCCGTGCGGATTGCGATGACCGAAGCCCTCGCACTCTTGAGCTCGCTGCATGGCTGGTTGGGCGACAATCCTGTGCGCTCCACCCCGCCTCACGCCGCGTTCCTGCTTGAATGTGAATAGCCTGTGAGCAGAGTGCAAACGTTGGAGTCGCCAATGGCCATGCAGACGCGGTAGTCTTGTAGGGAAAGTCATCGTAATTATGTCACACAGATCAGAGCACGAATCAAATGGTACAGGTCGACAGCAATCAAGCACTCACCTTCGAAACAGAACAGATCGTTGAACGTCAGCGGTTGGGACAAGAAAGCCTTTCTTAAAAGTGCTGCCACTTGAACGAGCCATCATCGCTATGTCACATAGATAAGAGTAAGAAACTCATGAGCTTTCACCACCATGATCCACAGCACCAACTTCTGCTGCGGGGAGAGCATGAGAATGTCCCAGCATGTGAGGACGAGGTGAGACGGCAGATCACAGAGAGTGCAGAACCCGTGCCCTCATCGTGGCAAGCTGATCGCTGAGTGCGCTCCATCCGTTCTACTGCAGTACCATATGTGGCGATGCTGTGCATACATTCCAGAAGACAGTGGGAGACTCTGCGTTTGTGGCAGCAACGGTGCTCATGCTCCGCTAAATTTGGCTGTAGAATGTTCTGCAGCGCATGGCGCTGGGTGACCAAACAGCGGCCGCCCCCCCACCCTCCCCGCTTCTCCCCCCCCTCAGCATGGAACTCTGACAAGGGTCGCATATGAGTCTCTCGATGCAGCATTGAGGTGCCGATTGTATGCGCTCCAGTGTTTCGCCGGACCCTGCCGTTTTCCAGGTCCAGATGTCCGGAAAGGCATGAATGTTCAGGACGAAAGTGGGGGTCGAATCCCGTTCTGGCGAACACTGACGTGCTCTCATCCCATGCAGAGGGGCACTGTGTCGGCGTGGAGGCAAAAGGCGCGAAGCGACGCAGTGAGGAGAGGCAGCAAAACGATGGAGAAGCGCAGCGTGTCGCCGTACCGGAAAGAGTCAACGGAGGACGCCCCGGAGCGGGGGGCGCTGCCGCGGGACTTTCCCGCCAAATCGCGACCCGCATCGGTGTTCAGTTCGCGCAGCGAGAGCACGATTGGGGCCATTCGAACGAGTAGCGCGTACAATCAGTTCCTCGCGCGTGCTGCGCAGTCGAACGACCTCGTCTCGGTCCGCGACGGGACGCAGACGCTGACGGATGCCGATTCCAAGGACACTGTCCTCGATGAGCACACCTGGCCCCGGGGCCTTCGAGCACCTCAAGCTGAGAGCTCTCCCCCGCGCGAATTGGTGCGTTTCTCCATGACACACCGTCACTTGTTGTTTGTGGGACCAACTCCAGGCGAAGCATGTATGCTGTAGCGGACTTCGACTCACTGAACGATGCCTGATAAGCCGCACAACATGTGAATGAGCTTGGCACCATCCTGGAAACCAGGCCACTAGACAAACATTGGACACGCATGCTGCACGGTTAATAATTTGCCGTTGCACAAGTTGTCCATGTGAAGAATTTGTTACCCAGATGTTGAGAGTGCGCGTTGGTAGTGAAGTATAGTGAAGTACTGTCACAATGGATGGGGAAAACGGGACTGAGGTCGGAACAGAACAAGGATGGAAGAGCAAATTTATGGCAGCAAGCTGGTGCCAGCATCGCCTAATATTCACACAGCAATGCATCCAGATGGCCGCTTACATTCATGGATGTAATGCTAGTGCATGCGTAAACAAACACATGATGACATCAACGTTTAACCAGACCATGTCACATTTCGGGTCCAGATGCTTGAAAGTGCATGACCGCTCGGGGCAGAAAGTGGGGTCGAAACCCACTCTGGCAGAGCACTGCATCATACTTACTGTGGCACAGTCTGCGCATGGATGTTTTACCTGAAAATAGTGCCTCTCTGGATGTTCTGTCGTCGTTTCTGTCACATTCACGTACGGCCCCATCCATGTGAAAGTGCCCAACCCCCAAGCATCCAGTCAGAATCTGCCGCCCGGGCCTCCTTCCACAAACCGGCCCTTAAATTCAAGCTTTATTTGATCGTTGACCGCAGATGTCATCATCCCGGTATTCCCCCGGTGACCTCGAAGCCGTTGCGAGCCTGGAGCTGCCGTCCAACTCGCGGCAGCAGCCCAACTTTGAGCGAGACATCATCGCAGACATGAACCAGCTGACTCACCACGTGACCTCTGCGATCGAAGCCCTCGAGCTACGCGTAGCCAACCTCGAGTCCGGCGCCACCGCCTCCAGCACAATTCACCACAACCCGATCTACACAAAGATCGTAGAGCCGCCGACACCTCCGACCCCCGACGATTCTGGCGTCCTCCACCCGGGCCTCGACCCCCACGTTCCCGCATCCGAGCCCAGCACGGACAGAGCATACGCGGACGAGACTTCCCCGCGCGATCGAGGGCCCGCGCCAGCTGCGGACGCCAATCTCTCCTTCTCCCCCCGACCAACGACAGCGGGGGTCGCTGCGGGCCGCACGCGGGCCTCTCCTCCCCCGCTGCAGACGCAATTTGCTGAGCAGCCTGACGATGCGAGCGGCCGGGGTCATGGGTTGCGTGCAACAGCGACGAGTCCGGGCGTGCCGGTGAATGTGCTTGAGGGGCTGGATGGGGTGGATCTCCTCGAGCGCACTGACACAGACGGCATGTACCGACGCGCGCTGAATGCCAACGCTGACCAGCCGAGCATGCTCAAACTCATGCAGAAGACTTCCCCTGTGTGGAACGCCCTCCACCCACCCACCATCCGGCAGCTCCTGGACCTGATCTCCTCGTGCGTTCCCTTCTGCCATCTCACCCATGTCCATCGTTACATCACATAGACAATGGCAGGAGTCAACAAGCAACAAAGACAGTACATTCGAAGTGATAAAGCTCATTGAACGTCAGCTGTCGGAACAAGCAACCCATGTCCAGCAACATCAGAAATGCATCCTGTCTTATGCTTCTGGGCTAGCGCTTCGCCCGACGGTTTGCGGGTCCAGCAGCCTGAAGATGCGCAACTGCACTTAGGCACAGAAATATGGTAAGTCAGGCTGGTCCAGGTACGCTTGCCTCAGGTAATGGTAACAATCAGTTTTCGCCAAGCAGTTGTTGGAGCTGCCAATGTTCATGTGGATGCGGATAGTTTTGAAAGATACATCATCATGAGTAGGACCCATGGGGGTCCAAACCGTCTTCTTGCGAAGCACTGTTTCAGGTGGCACAAGAAGCCATTGCTCCATGCCCGCATGACGACCATGCATGCGTCTAACAGTGTAATGGGCAGCTCTAAGTTCAACTTGGGAGTCTACACGAGCTGCACAAAACCAATCAATTCATTCCCTTGTAAAACGACAAAGTTGTGCTAAGCATCAAGAATGGTCCGCTAATATAGTATCAATGTTTTCATTGATACTATATTAGCGGACCATTCTTGTTGTTTAGCACAACTTTGTACATTGCAATTGCCTGTGAATTGATGTAATTTTATCGTCTTTGATTGCTGGCCTGTGCCAGGCGTGTTTCGTTCTTGCCAGCTCTCCCAACTTGGTTACCTGTGGACGCGGCAATGTTGTACAAAGCTTTTGTTTGCTGTGAATAATGCCATCAAATATGCCAGATATTCACTCGTATTCTTGGGTCTCCGAGGTACCTGGAGAGGTGAATTAAAAAGCCATGGTGTTCAAAAACGATGCTTCATCATGTAGGTGGGTGGAGCAGAATGTTGCTCTCCCGACTCTGCTACCCTGGCTGTACCGCTTGGCCGATGAAGATAACTTCTACGTGCAATCTGCCCTGCTGCCGGAGCAGAAGGAGCAACTGACGCGCATTGTGGCGCGCATCAATCAGCCGAATGACCCCGAGCTCACAAACAAGTACATGGTGCTCTCGGAGACGTTTGCCTGCGTTTGGGGCGCCCCCGAGCCCCTTGTGGTCAAAACTGTCAAAAACGGCAACAACCCGCGCCTTGCGGAGGCCGCTGACAACCTGTTCGGGCAGCTCGCCTCCCCTGGCGACTCGCCGATGGTTGGCGTGGGGAGGGAGTCGAGCGAGGTTCGACAGTCGGTCGCTTCCCTCAAAGCTCTCCAGATGACCCTCACAGACCTCGAGCGCAGGGTAGCAGGCTAGTCCACGGTGCCTTTGTGATCGCATCACAGCTTGAGTTGTTGAGTATTATAGCTAGAGATCGCTGGGCCTTCCCTTCCTTATGGTTCCGAGATATGTGCTCGAACTCACCGCAGCTTTTCTCTCTGACGCCAAGCGTGCGAAGCCATGTCATATTCTTAGAGCTTAGATCCTGTTCGTTCCTTCCATTTTGGCAAGCGATGCTGGCTTTGAGATGCCGACACACATAACACGCTGTTGTGTGATGATGCCGTTCAAAGCATGAGCACAGCCGCTGTCTTGACTGAACCACGGGTGTGGCAATTTCATCAGACGGTACATGACTTGCGATGACCTCAATTGTCTACGCCGACCTTTGGGCTCTTTATCACATCTTGAAATCCCTTAACGAGGTCTTCATTCGTGGTCTGCTGAGCCATTGACCACACGAGACGTGCACACCTTGGTGCACCGTATCTCTGGAGATACATGCACCTCTCACATACGAAGAGGTGCTACCGGACCAGATCGCAAACAGAACCGCATGCTCGCTGGCATACATGTAAGCAGGTATTGAGGATGCCGACATCGCAATCAGTCAGTATTACAGTACATTTCCACAAAGTGTCCCTACCGCAGTATATTTGACCCTTGGTTGGTCACGCGTCACACTGGGGCCTTTCGCCCAACCTATGGGCATATTATATTGGTCACACGTCACAACGGGCTGAAAAATTCTCCGAATAGCTGAGAATCTAATATGTCACGCGTGGCGCTATCCAATATTTTCCAAGGTGCCTGCGGCACCGTGTGTACCCTGACCTATTCTCAGATGCATGAGAATTGCAAGCCAGAACGGAACCTGTGATAAATGTAAGTATATTACGCCAGTTTAAACTTGCAGAAACATTATCTTGTCAATATGCGGCAACACGCATCATCCGTCCCGCCTGCGGGCGCTACATGCACGTCGACGGGTGATCGGATTGGATTGTCGCACTCTTGGCACATGTGATGTATCAATGGAAATGCATATTGGGCTTGATGAAACTGACTCCCATGCAATGCCATGCATGACGTCCTGTACCCTGAAAATTTGTCGCCTGCGGCGCCAGTGCTGGTTTGGCCACAATGACGGACGAATAATAATATGTCACGATGTAACGCAGTCCGGCACTTCAACCAAGAGTCTAATATACTACGGTAGCCAGAGGCAAGAGTTGCAGAAACACCACTTCATACCACCAACATTGTGCCATTCACAGCTCATGTATGTCATGGGTACGGCCCGCATAGGGGGTTGACAGGTTACTCAATTGCATATGATGTCATTCATTCGTCAGCCAGACAGTGTTTCGTCGTAAGGGGTCCACCCCAGCCCCGCACATTGCAGCATGTATGGGAATGCCAGACCACAATGTCTGCAGTCTTGGGAAAGGTTCTTCGCGCGTCGACGCTTGCATGCTCGAGCTCAGCATGTATGAGGTGTGTAACAGCAAGACACTGCAATCGTCAGAATGGGCATGATGCGACGACGGCAGAACTTGTCTTGGGTTTGTTTACGATACAAAGGGCTGGTTGGTCATGTGTGCTGCTGGACCATCAAACACCAGATGTGAGGTGTGAAGCGCCAACCATGTGCAAAAAAACTCCCTGGCCCCCAGGTATCCATGTCGAGCAGTACCTGCAAATGGATCACACTTACTATGTACAAAGTTATCGAATTTTGCAGAGTCCGGGAGGATGAACTGATCAAACTTGGGCAGATGCATGTTTGCCAGATCTAGCTAGGAATTGCCAATGTCCATGTGGATGCGGTAGTGTTGAGAAAGCAAAAATCATCATCGGGAAGGGAACTGCGCAGTTGACGTATGAAAGTTATGCAACTGGGACTGCTAGCTGCAGTAGCAACGATGAGCTATAAGAGTAGAAATGATGCACAGATGTGATACAAACCTGCTGCATCACGCTCTGCGACTGTACCTGGTTCCAACCAACACAGCAGGTGCAGGGTGGAATGCCTCGCCAGCATGGGCTTCGACACCCGGTTCCGTCCCCAGAACTCACGCATTTCCAGGCTTAACACCACCATCACACCGTCTGGCGATGCTGCTAGCGGGGTCCAAATCAGCAATCTCCCAGACAGTATACTACACGAGGCATATTCGCAAAGACACCTCCAACATGCATCAATGCTTGCAAGCAAACAGCAACTCTGATTCTGGCACAACAGTGCTCGAGAGACATTTCAGGGTTCGACAGAGACAGAAGCAAGGTCAACTGTGGTTGGTATCGCACCATATGAGCGCAACGAACTGTATAATCATGCATGGTATCACCAACAGGAAGTTTCGCAACTGCACATGGCCTCACACCAGTTAGCAACAACAACACACCACCAACAGTGAGTGAAGCATTGCAGTGGAATGCACGACTGCACTATGATAATGATGATGTATCTGTTGTAAACAGATATCTGTTTACAACGCTACCGCATCCACATGGACATTGGCAAATCCAAGAACTGCTTGGAATCATTGCCACCATTACCATCGTAATGTTGAAAGCGCCAGGCGCTGATTCACCTATGCCCGAGAGCATGCTTATGCCTATGCTTCTGATAGGGCGTTTGCGTTGTAACACGATACATCCATGTCAGGAGGTCAGGGTGAAGACACGTGAGATCTTTGAGATTAGCAACGGTCAGGCTGGTGTAGGCACCCTGGTCTTGAGTGATGGTGAAGTCAGCTCGAGTGGCGATGAGTCTGCCATGTGGATGCGCTATTGTTGCAATGATATACGTGTGAGCATCATCATCAAAGCATGTCAATTTCTGCTGACAGGGTCGCAGAAGTGACGGGACTCTGGCAAAAGGAGTCGGGTAAAGTGGAAGCATAGTAGCCAGTGGTGTACCATGCCCTGTTCATGAACACCTGCAGGTTCCTTATTTCTCTCTCTTCGAGAAACGTAAGCGGCACACACAAGTGAACCTTCAGGTGCAAGTACTAGAAAATGGTTTGGATAGCCCTGTAAGCATTCGGACAAGTTCTCTCATGTGTCTACCAATCTGAGCTCCAGCACCCAGTATTCCCTTGTGGGCAGAAAGGAATGTGGCTGAAGCTTGGTTGAAGGAAAGGAGTCAGCAGTAGCTCGCACCCCGATTGCGGTGTAGAGAGTCAAGATCATGGAGAATATGTATGTGAGAGTTGCTGCCATCCGTTGCTTGGTGAAGATATTTTTCAGCTGCTTCATGGGACCCACCAAAAACATGGTGGAGGTCAGCGATGCAAGACTCCCAAGAGTGAAGAACATGGCAAAGGCCGTTCTGCATTGCACGAGGGCGTCATTGCACTGCAGCACCTTATATCTCCTCTAACGATGGGTGGCAAGTTCCTGGCCCATCATCTCTGAGAAACGACTGCAGGAAGTTGCTGTAAAAGCTTGCATACATCAGTATCGTTACTCTGAGCTGCAAGATGGCTCTACCTGATGTAACTTGGAGGTGCATTCAAAGTTGCTGAGTGCTTCATTGACCCTGACAAATCAGCGACCATGACTACAGTATTGCACATTCGTTTCCAGTGCGCCCAAAAGGTATTTGCAGTGTGAAAAAATATCCATTTGCAGTGCCCGTTCGAGCGCCCGTGATATGCCCATGAAGGATGCTGATCTCGATGTTTGCCCGACATTCCAGGACCTAGCAGATGACCTTGCCGATAGCCATCTGGCACATAAGTCCCGTCAACGACAGTGAAAATGAGCGTGGCATCCGGACATATTATCACCACTGCACGCAGAACTGTCATGAAAATCGTTCATTGTGTTGGGAGCGAGGAGCATACATGTTGCCGAACATGATAACAAGGACAGCCTGCAAACCAGAGCGCACGTCATTGGCTATTTGATGTGCTTCCAAAGCAGATGGGAATGCAACTGAATATGCGGTTCACATGAACATTTGCGACAAGCTTGGAGAACGCGTACGAGTCCCCAAAATAGGGCAGCTAAGCCAAGCGCGATGCCGAAACCAGTCAAACGCTGCTGTCGCGACAATGTCGTCGACTCCTCCAACTGAGCCAAGAGCGAAGGGTTGGATTGCGCAGGCTCCGCAAAGCCTGTGGACTGCTTCAACTTGTCAATCAGTCCGGCCATGGCTATGCAGGTACCCCAAAACCCAACATGAACGGGCCTGCCGATAGGTGCGCACTTCCAATAGGTATAATGAGCATATCTAATGGTAAATGTTTGCGCTCCTTCGCATTTGGCACAGGCCGTCGGTCAGGGTACAGCCACTGCGTAGTTTGCCGGCATTCCTAATTAGTTAGGTTGATATCCGGATGTCGCCACGCTCGCGAACGGATGCGTTCGCAGAATGCAATCAACAGCAAAGCCGCAGTGCCCTCAATAGCCAGTTTTGCGTATGCCTTCAATCAAACTCATCCATCGTATCTTCGCTTCCAGCGTGTCCAGAAACTGACCAGGCACGATGGGTGACGACACCAGCCATGGATACGCACTTTATAACAAAATTGACGGCTATGTCCCAACCCTAGTTGGTAACTGGACGGAGGTACGCATCAAATACAATGTTGTGCACGTGATTTAGGATGTCGACAGTGCGATTGGCCCGTTCATATTCACATTGATGGTGCTTCGCTGGATGCATGTCGGCATTTGTAAGAATGAAGGCGTAAGAATGCGCGGTAACAACTGAAATGGTTCCAGATATGTACCATTCGTTGTAGATGCGCAAATTCATAACACTTTGTCAAAGAGTTCTCAGTCCAGTACAGTACTTTGCCAGTGTGACGTGTTTGCAGTGGACGAACGGTGAAAACATCGCCGTACGATCGCTGCTCCACCATTGAAAAGTAAACACACTAAAACTTCCAATTGCATTTCAAAGATTGCTTTTGTGATTGGCTCCCGGAACGTCTTCCATAGGGTGGAAAGGATGTGTATAGGGTTGCCTCAACCGTTTCCCTTTTGCAGCATCGCCTGCACCGGAGAGTCAGGGAAATTAGCATTATCGTTACGCATGTATGTATCATTAGAGTGGTTGTGTTGTACAGGAGAGAGCTCTCGCTGACAGAACAGGGTACCACCGTTTGAAGACATGGTGCCCCAGCATGACTCAGGAGACCACCAGTGTCTACCCCAAACATGTCGGCACCGATGGCAAACACGGCCTTGCCTCCCTGCCTCGGACTTTAGAGCACGATGAGCAATACGTGCGTGTTTCTGCTTGTCTGGTTTTTGCACCCAAGCTAGCCAGCCAACCAGCCATCGCTAGGGCAGAGATGAACAGGAATGAGCACACAATTACAAACTTCATCTTGAGATTTATGTCAGCGTACTTGACCTCATTGCATGTGCCAATCTCAGGGAGGTTGTTGCATCAAGTAGCAGCAGTGAAAGGATGTGATGGCTTCTGTTGCATGTCCGGGTCTCTTTGACTGGTGGCATTGCAGCGCACATGCCTCGTCATGCACAGCAAGCCTGTAGGGACGGATGACATGCAAACAGTTACCCGGACGTCCGCATTTCGGGAAGATCCATGGCTGTCTCACCCGCTGTCCAGGCTGTCCCGACTGGGTGGCGCCTTCACAGGAGTTTGGAGTACACATGTTATTTCATTCTCACCAAGTCATTTTAATGATGATGCGTCGTTTCACAGCACTACCGCATCCACATGGGCAAGTGCAAGAACCACTTGGGAATATCTTGTCATCACTCCTGCCAGCGCCTCGACATTCCGCGCAACTTGCGGAGTTTGGGACAACATCCCAAATCGCTTGAATACTTTGGGGGTGAAGAATGCATTGCACCCCTTTCCAGTGAAACCGCTGATCTCTTGCCTGGTGCCAACACGCTTACTGCCTGTGCAGCTGTCTGCTGAGTGGCTGTCAACCAGCAGCGTTGTGCACCAGCCACCAGCAAACCGAGTGGGAGATCACGTACATTACAACAACGCAGACGTGCTTGGCAGACGAGAAGCGATGGTGCGCAAAGCTTGTGGCCTCACTGATGTTTTCAATATGCACGGCAGCTGGCCATCAGGTGGAGCTAACGATCCTGTACAGTTTTGCAACACTAGCTCGAGATACCTATCTTTCCAGATAGCGCGTCCACGTGGGCATTGGATGTGAAGATACGTATGTCCAGATTCAATGAGACATGCATGGAGAACGATGCGCATCCATACGGGCATTGGCAGCTCCAAGCATATCATGGGAATGGCCAGCACTCTATCAGGCAATAGCGATTTGCCAGCTGATATGACTTGTGGGTCTAAATGCCTAAAAATGTATGCATGTTGAGGAACAAATTGGGGGTCAACTCTTTTTGGCGAAGCACTGCAGACGAATCTCATTTGTGAATGGGATGAATGCCCATTTGTACGACATGAAGTGCGAAGGCAGTGGTTGAGGACCACCTGCCGCCTAGCTAAAAATAGACAGCTCTGTCTCGGTATCTGTGTAGCCTGAGTGTAAGTGCCTGCCTTGGCTCTTCATTTCAAAAGCGCTCTGATGTCCATGCAGCATCTGTTTGCTACTTGCCTGCACGCAAGAACTCGTTACTCTCGCCCGTTGCCATCACTGACCAGTGATTCTCGACCTCTGTTCCTTCTTTCTTCCTAGTTTCGAAGCCCCTGCAACCGATACGGAGATGCTGGGATTCCAACAAAAATCCGCACAGGTCTAGTCAGAGCCCTGAAGGCATCCTCAGTAATTGTCAGATAGCAGATTCATGGTTCCACATCCCCACAAATGCCTCCTTCACTCGGCAAGTATGGCATGTGTCTCGAACCTCAGTCGGGCGAAACAGCTCAATATGCAAACCCATTGTTAGCATAGCGACTGATTCAGCTGCAAGATTATCAACTTGGATGACCCTCAAGCAGCGGCGTCCCCACCTGGCCGATGCTTCGTCAGAATGGGTTTTGATCCACATTCCGGTCCCAAAACTTCATGCAATCTCGGGCATCTGGAGCAAAAAAATGACAGGTTCGGGCAAAATACTGCAACTGGCACTTCTACAAAGCAGCTCCCGATGAGGTGTGTGTTGCACAGGAAGTGGCCAAGCTCTTGGAGACCGCGAAGCAAATGCAGCCACACCCGTATGTGCTGCCAAGCCAGCTTCGCACTACGTATCGAGACAGCTTTGTATCGCACGACCTGTCTGGCATGAAGTGCGCTTCCTTCGCAATGTTGCTCGCTGCTGTATCAACCGCGCCAGTGTTGTGAATCCAGTGCTTCGCCATGATGGGGTTCGAGCACCATTTCTGCCCCGGTAATCCCCGATAATAATGTATTTTCAGATGTACAGACCCACCAAGCAAAGTGCCTGGCAAAGCACTGGGTGAATCATGGTTGTGATGATGATGTATCTTTTAACAGCACTACCGCATCCACATGGACATTGTGCTGCAAGGAAACAGCAGCGTCGCATTGTAGAAATGGCAGCGCTAGGTAGCCAGGATGCAAATGCGGGGATTATCGAGCGCTGCCAAGTCGGCGATGTTCGAAAAAATTATCTTGCCTTTCATCTGTTTCCTCAAGCTTAAAGGCGTTCCAATCCAGATCCCAAACAGCACAGTCTCATGTGGGCATTTGACCAGTACAACCTCATGAGGGGACTGCCTACCAGTCTACGAACAGCAAGTTCCACGGGTATCTTGGTACCGCAAAAACTATAACCAGGCAATCATTCCCAGGTAGTTCTTAGCTGCCAGTGACTGCCAGTGTCCATGTGGATGCGGTAGCGTTACAAAATGATACATCATCATCAGACAATGATACACATGGGAAACGAGGCTGCCACGACGAAGCACATGCCAATTGGGTGGGATATACATGTGATTACATCAGGTCGTGACGGGATCGTGACCGCTTTTGTCCTAGGGGGCTCTTTGTACAGCACGTTTACTGTTAGGCGCATGTGCCGGGAATGAGAGGTTCATCGCACATGGGTCTCATAAGTTTTACATGTTCTAATGACTCAATTAGTCTCTGATGAAGGTTTGGAACCTCACACTGGCTCAGCTTCACTAACAGGGAACGTGTTCACAAAGGAGACCTTTAGGCATAACCAGCTTGTGTGGCGCTTCAGGAAATTGTGATTGTTCTATACTTACTCAGTATGGAGCAACCACAATTCCTAACAGACTATAGATGTTCAATGTTGTGTGTCTGTATATTAGTGCTTCGCCAATTCGGCAGTTTGCTTTGTGTGTCTGTATCCCTGAAAGTGCATAATTATCTGGGGCAGAAATGGCGGTCGAACCCCATTCTGGCGAAGCACTGCTGTACTTTCCCTCACCGGCCCGAGCTGACTGGCATTGCCTGCTGTGCAGACTTGGCAGCACACAGATGAAGACTCAGGATGGTGGACCAGTCCGCAGGGACCCTGACTTTTTGGCCGAAACGAAGACGTTGAGTAGGGAGGTTGCTGACCGTAGAGTCGCAAAATCTGGCAGCTTGCTAGAGTCTCAGAAGTCGTGTTGCCCTCCTGGGGATACGCCCATCACGATCTATAGCGAGCAGGTGGCCAAAGGGAAGTACAATGCCACGATGTATGGGACTACGCCTTATGGTGTCAGTCACTTCGGGAAAATGACCAATTTTACAAAGCAGATAGGGGACTACTCCAAAGATCCTTCAAACGAGTGAAGTCATCCTAAGGGTGTCTTCATTCCTTCGACTTCCTTGACAAGGAGGCCGTCTGGAAACTAGCATTCATCAGGTCGCCAGATATTTGCATGTGTCGAGCAGATGGACGCGATCGAAACCCATGGTTTATGGTTCATGTCCGTAATCAGCCTGAGACTCAGATTTAGCGACTGTTCAACTTCCCCCTATCGTTGAACCCCAACTGTAGTGCATGATGCGAAGTCGCGCCACAGCATCATAATGACATGATATAGGAATCCAAGCGCCTTGCAATGCGACCAATCTATCTACTGGAAATCCACAGTGCTCGTCTTAGAGTGAGAAATGGCCCAGCCCATGTTGCTGGAACCACGGCTGTGTAAAGACATCCTCTGTTGTCACGAAATGATGCTTTCTCGACTCACGCGTTGATCACGTCATAAGCAGTTGATTTTCAAGGCTTGCGCACTAGTTGCCAGTAGTTACCAAGCTAGTATGCGTTTTGCGTACGATGATAGGGTACGCCACCACGCTTTGAGTGAAGGCAATGCAAGGTTATTTGTCCGAACATCCAAATATACACGTGTCGACTGTGTTAGCGCGTGGACGTTGCATCGCTGGCTGAAGCGCGCTAGCTCAATGTTGCAGGTGCCTGGGCTGACGCACGTATGTGGTTTCCTGTCCTTGGACCAGCAACAGGGGATGCTTCAACTGATTGATCTTGAAGGCTGGTTCGACGAGACAAACCAGGTCATGATGTTTGGCGAAAGCAGCATTCCAGCATGGTGTCACGATGTTGTGGACAGAGTCCCTATGCATTTCTTCCCCAATGAGGTAAGTGCAGAAATCTCCACAAGGGACTAGGGCTCATGCAATCCTAAAATTTTGTTACATAATCTTTTGAGGTATTCGGGTAGGCGCATTGCCTAACTGCACTGCATCCGGACATTCGCAGCTATAGGTACAACAAATGCACGATTTTATGGGATCAGGGCACCCGCTTGCGCCTGTGGTTCCGACACCTGTTCAGCTGGCGGAGTCCTTGGGAACTGCTTATCAACATGGGGATGGAGAGATGGATGGAGCTAAATTACTTTATAGCCAAACATTGAGCTAGATGCTGCAACCTTCTCTGACTGGGCACGAAGCATGAACGACAAATGAACTGTCGCCTGCCTTCAATAGCGGAAATGGTCTGTCTCATAGTGTCCATAATGATGATGATGATGGATTTTTTACAACACTACTGCATGCGCATGGACTTTGGCAACTCCAAGTCCATCTCCATACGGACTATAACAATGCACGGTCCCATGGATCCGCCAATCTGCAGGAGCGAGGTGCCGATCCAACGAAAACAATCACCATAACACCCACCTCTGTGTGCAGGTCAGCAGCAGGCGGCCGGTGTTTGACCAGATGATAGTCAACAAGTACGCCCCGGGCGAAGGCCTGAAACCCCACATCGACCTGCCACGTTTCAAGGATGGCATTTGCATCATGTCACTGGGTTCATCAGCCGTGCTTGAGTTCACGAAACCCAATGCCGCCGACGCTGTGGAGGTGTGTTGTTTGCAGTGGTAAAGACATTGGAGACGATTGGGGTCTGCACCTTTAAAACGCCCGAACGCCGCGCTTTGATCCAAGTGCAATTGTGCAGAGCAGTAGGATAGAGGCACGGAGAATGCGAATGTCTGCATGCTGTCATTCATATCGACGACTGCCACAACAAATAACGTCACAGGATGTTAGCTCCATGCCAGTTCGACATGATCGTACCTTGGATTCATCCCAGGGAGGTCCATGTGACAGACACGACAGAACAACATGCCCCACAAGTTAACAGGGGTGAATAAAGAAACATTTGCGCAAAAACATGGATGCGCCTTCTTGACGGCCTTCTAATTGGTGATTCATGGCTACCGTAGTCTAGACAACACTTGATCAGTTGCCCTGCATCAAGTTGTGTGACAATCTCTATCTAAAAGGTTTTTAATCTGGAAATAAGATGGAATAAATCACGATGTTTGTGCCTGTGGGTATCCTCGGAGCCGCATTGCGTAACATCTTCTGATCAACATTTGTCTAGATCACGGTATGTGAAAGTGCAGGTAATGATGGCTGCGGGCGATCTCATCATGATGTACGGGACTGCAAGATATGCATGGCAACATGGCATACCAGCTCGTCTCCACGACATTTGGCGAGATGGACATCTGCGGCAGCGATCAGAGCGTATCTCGCTCACGTTTCGAGCTGTTATTCCCGACGAATAACAGCTTGCGGTGCACATCCTAAAGGTAGGAATGGAACCAAAAATCAGGAAAGTCAGGAACAGCGTCTGGCCCCCCTTTGCTCGTCTTGATGGGCTCACGGTCGCTGACCACTCAGCGGTCTACCCCTCTGTTCAAGCCTCATGGTTGGACCACTCAGCGGTCTACCCCTCTTCAAGCCGCATGGAAGGCGATGCAGCAGCCCGAAGGATCGCTTAGCATCACAAGGACGAAGGCCGTGCTTTGCTAGACTGGGGTTCGACCACCATTTCTGCCCCAGATTATAACGTATTTTCAGGGATACAGACACACAAAGCAAACTGCCTGGCGAAGCGCTGGATCCGCTGACTGTCTTGGGTACCGGTGTGATCCGAGCATCAGCACGATATTATCTATAAATAGGACTGCTCTGCCCGATGGTGAATTTGTCGGTTTGGTGGCTAACATACCTTGTAGGGGAAGAACCCGCATCTGGATCCAGATTCTGGAAGGCAGTGACCATCACTAGGTGCCAGAAATATCTTCAAGTGCCACGAAGCGAGGAGCTTGTACAACTCCTGGCTTTGAATGCTTTCAGGGAAACAGTGCCTTCTGATAGCACGTGTTCACTGCCATACATGAAGGATCTGATGGATTGATTTCATCTATCATGTTCTCAAGCTCTCCGGATACCTCACCCGGGGACTCGCATGAGGATATCCCAGGACTGATTCCGGGGTGTGATTTGACACAGCGTCTAACGCCCGTAACGAGCATCTTCATGCAGGTTTGTATGCAATGCTGACATGAATGAAGCTCGCTATTTACATCCTCATAGCTGCGACTGTACGTTTTGCCGGACGCGTTGTGTCAGGAGACTCAGACTTTCCTTCGTGCATCTCGAGATTGTGTCCAAGTGTCTGCCAAATGACACGCGAGTCCGCACTATAGTAATAGGGGCCCAATCAATGCTGGTTAAGCGCTCTCCCGCTCGAAAGTGTCGTGACAACTCTTGCTTGGCCCTTAGATTGTAGGAATTGTGTGTACTGCCAGGCATTGAATTATGAGTCAAAGTAGTAGAGAGAAACGAAATTTCCTCTCCAGGAAATAGCATCTGACAACACCACTTCCGTTTGGGGTGGTCCACAGTACTGCTTGTAGCTCCGTCCCGTAAATTTGTTCAGATGACACGGTGCAACACGGATGTTGGGTGCTCAGAGCAAAGTCCAGAACAGAGAGAGGCAATCTGAAGCGCATCTTCAGATTGTTGATGACATGTGTCTACTCATATCACCTGCACTGGCTTAGGTGTGCAGATTTTTCTTGGCAAGCGCATATGCACAGATACATCGGACCGTTCACTGATTGGCCTCAAAACTTTCATTCTGACGTTCTCTCTGGAATGAATGCTTCCGTATAAATTATGTTCTTCCACCTGAACTATACGGATCGATATGCAGTCTTGTTCCCACATCGATAACCTAACCTCTCTAACGACCATTAGTCGTTGACCGCAGGCGACTCGTGACTCGGCTAGTGACTATTTCGCCTCATGGACCATGACATGGTGACATCTTGGCGAACCCTGGACGTGTGTAGATGCTTGATAGTTGGAAGGAACAGGTGTGATGTGCCTGTACTCATCCGCTTCTGTCATGCCTTTCCAGAACACCCTTTGCTGTCAATCGTTGGCATGACAGCACCTAACAAGATGGCTACAAGGCACATGTCCGTATTTGCTATAGCAGTCGTTATTTTTTCTGCAAGTCATGTGGCTGCGCAGCCGGTACGTCGCCTCTTCAAACCTGCCAAATTGAGACCTCGGTGTGAGCGATGGACGCCTGCTAACAAGCAGTGGCAGTCATCAACTGATGTGTATGCCACGACGTAAGACCAACAACGTAAGACCAGTATGTTCACAGTATCATCGATTGGTGTATGTATGCGTGTGCCGGTAACAGATCTTCGCTTGCCGGAAATTGTGTTCTCCAGACGAGGTCGCCACAACACCCACAGCTACTCGCCATGTATGTTGCACGGGAAAGACTTACTGTGTTTCACACAGACCAATATTTTTGTCATGGTTATGGATCTCGCATCCTTGATACTGTCCCCAAGACTAAGCAACCCTACCGAAGCTGCACCATTCAACTTCGCGTCAGTTTCCACGCACCCCATGATCACGCCATGGCACATTCTACAGTCTCAGATTCTCGCGCTTTAAAATCTGTGTTTGTTACGTGCAGGGGTGTACTCCCGTCGTGGACGCCGCTAGTGCTTTACAACTGCAGGGCTTCCTGTCAGTAATGCAGGTATGCTGCAGCATGCGCGTCAATTTGGCACATCTGAGCTGCTGTCTGTTGAGATCTAATCTACGTGATCCAAATTGGGTTTACTGCCATGCCAATTGTGGCAAAAGACGCGAATACAGAGCTTGGAGCTGTCCGGTGATTGGACATGGATATCGATCGACAGCTACTGTCACGAGTCTTTCGCAACTTTCAATCGGTCATTTGAAAAAACGCAGAATTGCAACTTTCAATCGGTCATGAAAATTGCATGGAATTGCCGGTATGTGCCTCCTATTGCGTCACCTTGGTGCAAGTGTGCCGGATGGTGCCCAAGGGTCAGCGGGGACATCCCATCCACCAACCTGGCGTGCAGATAATTGGTGTGACGGATAAGTACGCCAATACATCAGCCACATCCCCATACACGTTCTTCATTCCATCCAATGAAGCGTTTGCCACCCTGGCAACCATTACCCAGGCCGCAGGGCAAGCTATCCCGACTGCGGATACCGCCACCGACGCACAAATCGCTCTTTTGACAACGGTAAGTGCCATCCCCAGCACCTCTTGCATTCTCTTACTAGTCCTCAATGTATGCCTGCAGCTGAAAGCAAAGGGTGGAAATGTTGCGTGGTGGTTGATTTACTACAAGTCACAAGGTCGTAACAAAGGTACTTGAAGTTTGGAATAATCAGACACAACTACAAGTTTTTCAAAGTTCAGGGCATCTGTTTGCCCCACATCACACCACAAAATACTCGAGCAAAGTATCAAGAGTAGATGCCCCGTTACCTGAAGATTCCACGAGTATCATCGTGGAATCCTTGATCTGAATGTTAGAGAGTTGCATCTATATACGAAGCCGGATGTAGAGAATTTTTAATTATGTCTGATTCGGCGTTTGTGGGTGTCGGGCGAGGTTTGAAACACTACTGTTGATATGGCACTGCGAAGATTGCATGCGGTGAACGCCAGCAAGTTGAACCAGTGAATCCAACTCAACCCTTTTGGATTCTATGGGCTGCAACACTTGCAGCAACCTCCCACAAAGGAAGTGAAAGTGATATGCTGGACTTGAGGGTGGCACGTGTCCCCATGTTTCGGTAGTGCCTTCATGCACCTTCATTTTTTGGGATAGGGCCTTCACGTTCTGAGATAGAGACTTCATGGCCTGGGATAGGCGTTCACGGAGCCTTCACGTTCTGGGAAAAGAGCCTTCATGTTCTGGCATAGAGCCTTCACAACCGTCACCAAGGCACACTGACATAGAGGTGGCAACAAATGCGACTGTTGTCATCACCAGGAAGTCTATGACAGGAGTTTTGAAGGGGACAGGCAGGGGTGTCAGGCTGTCACCACTGGTCATGGCAAGGACAGCACATCACAGCACCAGGCCCCAGCAGGGCCAAGAACTTCTAAACAGCACCGGACCAGCATTTTGCCAGACCGTGTGATTGCAGGTCCAGATGCCTGAAAATTCACGAATGTTTGGACAAAAGTTGGGAATGAAAACCCAATTCGACGAAGCACTGGTGCAGTCTGGCGATGCGCTGGCAAGCAGGCTGGTTTGACCATGTGCATGGGCGAACTGAAGCCTGTCCCTCAAGCCTGTACAGAAGTGTGTGTATGGTACACATAATGCCGATTTTCTCCATCTCAATGTGCAGTACCGACTCCAAAGATGTGCAGCCAGCATACGCTTTGCTACAGCGCTACTGTCCCTCAAGAAGTCCACTGCAGCCAACACAAACTAACAAGTATAAGCATGCTCATACCCTCCATGTAACGTATGGCTATGTTCTGTTGGTGCCATTTAAGCTTGTTGAATCTCCTATTTCGTGTGCGTCTACATTCATGTGGATGCGGAAGTGTTGAGGATAGGCACAGCATCAACATTCAGTATCACGACATCATCATCATCATTCATCGTTGCTTCCTCAGTCTCTCGCTGACATTGACGCCCCGCATGTAGTTGGTGAACTCGCACATCGTGGCAGGCTCGTACTCACGCTCAAACTTCTCAGACGGGCTGCAGCTGAACAGCTTGACGGCGGGGACCAAGCTCACCATAGGTGTCAATTCGACCACAGGAGAGTTCTCCATCAAGGCGCCCACTGGCAGCGTTGCAATTATTGTTGAACCAAATGCCAAGATCAGCAACCTGTGCGCGGGGTCCGTGATCCACAAAATCAACTCTGTGCTCACTGTTGATTTCCCCCAGACCAACACGACAACGCCAGGAGCGGTGCGACCCATTCTCCTGTGGCACTGCATATGGTTTTCTGTGTGTCATGCGTCATCTGGTTATAGTATGATGCTGTGCTGGTGACGATATAGGCCGCTTACGTGTCAGTGGACCAGACTGTTGATGCTGCTGGGCAAAATCGTTCCCAAGCTCCAGAAAAGATGAAATATTGTGAACTCCTAAATCTTTCTTCCTTCTAAGCTTCCATGCGGACGTTTTCACCCCCGCCGAATTGTGTTTTTCAAGGGAGTATGGGTGCCTGAGTCATGGTGATAGAGGGCCAATTTCGAGGGGCTGTAGCTCTCTAAGTGCAACCAGATCAAAATCTGATACGCACAGCTTGAAAAACTGCCCAGAATCTATGTATGGACCTTTTAAACTCAAATCAATGACAAACCAAACGAAGTTGCATGTTTGGTACTCATCTAGAAACTCATGTGCCTGCTGACCCTGAAATATTCCACAATATGACCCAACAAGTACATGTGACTAACAGCCATGATGAGGTCACCTAGCCTGGCGCAGGTTTTCCATTTCCATGCTTTCTCAAGGTCTTCATGTGCATGCTAATCAGAAACAATCATTGCAATGTGTTGCTACATTCAATATGTGTCCAGGCGAGCTTGCTGCATGTGAAACGCACTTGGTAACGACTATTATTCAATTGCGGTGCCCACGATAGGTCACCTCGAACCTCAGTGCATGTCAGCAATTTGCATAGTCATATTATGATTAGGTTTGGAAGATTCCGTGGGGATTAGGGGCAGGACAGTGAAAGTCGCCGCAGACGTGATGGGAACTTGGCCGTAAGTGGGCTTGCCAGGTGATTTTGCTGCCTCTCACCAGACGGTGCGATTTGCGGGTCCGGATGCCTGAAAAAACCATCAAACCCCATTCTGACGAAGCGCTGCAGTCTCGCACCTGCAACCCATCATCATGAACGTCAGCAGTTGAGACAGTCAGGCCTGGGATAATTCATCCTTAGTTCACAGTTTTCCTGTTCTCTTTTGCCTGTTTCGCCACACCCGTGGCAACCGCACAGGGGCCTGATCCCAGTTGCTTCTCAATCTACCACAGTTACAGTATCCTGCCTGGATGCTCCTGCCTTTCAGACTGTAACGCCCTTGACACCAGCCCAGTCTTTGAGCCGCAACATCTCTATAGTGATGCGACTTCCAGATAGGCTCAATAGACGAGTTGTGCGATGAAGACAAATTCTGAATCAAGAACGGCTGGAGAACACTTGACGATGTGACATGCAACAACAAGCACAGCCGCCTGACGGCATTGTGTATGCTCCTTGGACAGCTGCTGCCTATGCCAGAGAACTCCACATACGTCAACATCCACGCTGACAGCGCTGCTTCCGGTTACAGAACTCAACATACATCAACACACCCGCTGACAGCGCTGTTTGCGTTTTGCAGAACTCAACATGCGTCAACATCGCCACAGCAGCGGACTGCTCAGGCGAGGCGGACTGCATCACTGGAAGCCTGGCGAGGGCAACAGCTCAGCTTAACCCTGAAGTCGTGGCGATGTTCAACAGCACCACACAAGGCTACACAATCTTCCTGCCCAGTGACACAGCGGCAGTCCCGCTCTTTGCTGGTGTTCAAAATAGCAGCATCGATGGCACCACGCTGACTAGCATTCTGAACGGTCACATCGTTCAGGGTGTCTACGAGGCCAAGGACCTGGCAAATGGCACCACGCTGACCACCCTCGGTGCCACCACTGTCACGATTTTGGTTTCGGGCACCACTGTGTCTGTGGTTGGGCCTGCCGGGGACAAAGTCAATGTCATTCTTCCCGACTACCGAGGCACCGCACTGCAAGGCACTGTGTGCGGCAACTCTGTGGTTCATGTTATCGATGGTATCATCCAGCTGGTGCGGCCCTCGCCGCTTCTTGGATTCTGCACGTTCCACTTCCGAGTTGCATTTGGAGTTGCCAATGACCGTGTGATCGTGCGCTAGTGTTGCTAACACATACCACATCATCCTCGTCGTCGGCATCGAGCAAGTACCGTAAACAATACCAACATTTGGGCGAACCTTTTGGGAGCATGATCCCTTTTTGCGTATTCATACCCAAGCATGTATGTATGTTGCTGAAAAATTGTCCAAGTACCTCGACAGTGGGTCCAAAAGTGTGACTTTCATTGCCCAATTGTTTGCATTGTCACAGTACATGGCATCATCGCATCTGCTAGCTCTCCTTTTTTTGGGTCTGTGCTGGAGTGTGACGCGAAAGTCAGCGCTGGGACACCCCGTTTGGCGCTTGCTGTTGTTGATAGATTGCCCTGACATGCAGCGGCCTCCTTGCCGATGACGCGAAGGTGCGTTGCCCTCTGAACCCACCCACCCGCATCCCTGATGACCTGGCAAGGAGAAGCTTGCCAAAAAGGGATCCTGCATGTCTGCGCAGATGTGCATGCCAGTAACCTGAAACTGAAGTCTGGGTGTGTGTGCAGCCATCAGCAACACCTCCTCCTGTTGACGGTGCTGCATTTATTGTGCAACATGCTACCACGCTTTTGGGCGTCTTTGCAGCTCTACTCCTTGTTCTGGCATAGCTTGATGAGCTGGCTGTTTCCGTGCTGGCCTACTCCTGGTGCTGGCGTAGCTTGATGAGCTGGCTGCTTCCTTGCTGGCATTGCGTCCAAATCCACGGACCCTGCTGCGCATTGTCAGCATCGTGACAAGTTTGCGAATTCAAACCCAGCATGTTTATCAGTGGAGATAATCGATAGACGTCGCAAACGTCTGAGAGACTTGATCTCATGATCGGCCGCATGATGTGGGAGCCTGCTGACTCCGCCGTTATCTCTCTAGAGACAGCTTGTTGGCAGAGACTCTGCCACTCACCAAAGCCACTCTGCCAGAGTGTAGTGCTGTCTTGGATCTAGCCAACACGTGCTCGCCGATGGCACCACTTGAAAATAAGTAATACTGTCACATACCGCATTGCAACTTCTGGTCCTCAACTTGAAGCTGAGATTACGCAGCATGCCAGCTCAGGGCAACGATGCAGCTTCACGCTACGCCAGAGCGAGTGCTTGAGGCAGTAGACCTTGCCGCCAGCCATTTCTGAATGGCTGGAGCTCGGCGGTCCGGCTTGCCAATACCTGCCACAGAGCTTTTTGGCATATTTTCACCAGCTGTGATCTCCACGGAGGATGCTCTTAGATGACTCAACGACCAGCCTTTGCGTCTGTCCACGTATCTATCTATCAACACATGCAACCATTTGAGCTCGACTTGACTCAGCGTCTGTTATCGATTGTCATGCCCCTTTGTGGTATCAAGAGGGATTGAAGCCCAGCGCCCCCTGCACAACACATGTTTGCGGAGTGTGTTTGTCATGGCATGAATGAGTGTGTTGTAATTTCCTCAACTCAGAATGCGAAAATTCGCATTCTGAGTTGAAAGCAGAACCGTAACAAGACCAAACGGGCAAGTTCTTTGGGAGCGTGGCATCATTGTTGGGTATGTTTTCTTTGTATTACAAGCGACAGGGCTGGCAAAACAGGAAAAAACACAGAAACTAACACTGAAAACAATGACACAAACAAAGACAAAACATACAAGAAAGCCATCAACCTAAGCCACGCCGGGATCTTCCTGCGGTGCATCAAACCCTGCATGGAAGTTCGAGCCGACGTTCACGGCGATACGAGAGAGGGAGTGTGTTACAACGAAGCAGGAAAGCAAAGCAGAAATATACTGCAGACAAGGACGACTCAATTCAAGAACACACGCAAGAAAATCAAACTAAACACACAGGAAAACAAAGAAAGAAAGAAAAGGACAATCAAAACAGCCAGCCGACAAGAGTAAGGGAGAGCAAAGCAGGAGCGCTACAACACGACACACCAACCCCTCTTGTACCGTAGTAAATTAAACATATGGTTGAGAAAATGAGGGGCGTTACGGCATTACATTATTAAACAACCGTCAATTAGGTTGAAGTCCAAAACATTACGCGTTTCAATTTATTAAACAACCGTTCATACGGTTGAGGAAATGACTGGCGCCGCAGGCGATTTTTTTTTCAAGGTACAGCAATTTGTACCGCTTGCGGGCGAAGCCTCGCGCATTCTGGTCCCGTGCCACAGGTGTAGGAGAGTACTGTCGCTTTCGCTTGTTCTTGGAACCCTCGGGCCTGCCAACCCTTCGCTTGGCGGGCTGTGTCTGAGCTGTGTCAGGCAACTCACCCCTATCCACCCCATCGGAACCCTCGGGCAACTCACCCCTATCCACACCATCGTCGAGCAAGCGGGCTGGTGCGTCCTGGGAAGCCAGCGCAGCCTTCCTTTCTCGGAAGCGTTTCACACGTGCATGGGATAGAACTCTCTTTCTGATTACTTCCTTCTGCCTTCGCTCCAGCTCAGCCGGGCAATCACCATCATCTGCACTAACATCTAACACCAGGGGCGCTCTCTCATCTTTCTCAAACAAGTAATCATCAATGCGATTCCATTCTCGCTCATCATGTTCGGCTTTTTCAGCAGTTGTCATGTCCTTCACCTTCTTGAAACACAGCAATGACTGCCTTTGCTTGCGTGAACCGGCCCCAGCTGGGGTGGACGGTGCGTGACAGTGCATGTTGACAAAATGCTGGTTTCTGCAAGGTAAGATGGGCCCTTATATGCTTACATTCATGACAGGGTTCGTTCTGGTGTCGGGCTTCGAATAGGCCAGGGTACACAGGGTGCCGCAGGCACCTTAAGAAAATTCTGGACAGAGTTACCCGTTACATCCAACATTTATTAAACAACCGTTCACAAGGTGTTTTTTTCCCCCAATCATTACGCGCTACCAATATAATAAACGCCAAGGAAGGTTGTCCGGCCCAGCGTTACGCGTTACGAACCATATGTTTAATTTACTACGGTAGTACATGCGCGCGTTGCCCTTGCACAAAGCACATGGTTTGTTTTCTATATAAGTACCTGACAACATGAGTGACGCACTGCCAGCGGAGTGGGGTACACCGGCGCCCCTTTTTGTCTGTCCTGAGCGCCACTGCTCGGCCAGTTTCAATGTGCAGACGCACCTGCTGGATCACCTCCGGGCGCACCATCAATCCAGCCTCGTGCCGGCTGGGGATATGGTCGTGCGCGACCCGTCGCTGTCAGCTCCGCCAGCGTCGGAGACCCCGGCTCGCGCCTCCCCGACTCAATGTCCCAATGTGCCCTCGGCCGAGGTATCGTCTGTGATTCCTCCGCAGGATGGAGTCTTGCCCCCCTCACCGCCGCACGTCACCCCCGCATGCGCCCCTCCAACACAAAGCTCGCAAATGCCTCGGGCCGCGCAGCCGCTGCGAGAGGCCCTGCCTCCGCCGCCACCCCATCCACGGCCAACAGACATTGCGCTTGCCCGCAAACATGGGCCACAAGGTCCGCCCAGCAACCCTTTGCCGGCATGCAAACGGGTGTGTCTGGCAGATGTTTACGCCACGCGCAGCCTGGCACGCAATGTCGCTGCTTTATTACCGCAAGAAAGCCAGCGCTGCGAGGCACTTGTCACCGCCGCTCGAGCGCTGTCGCGCGCCTGCGCTCCAGCAATTACTGTTGTCGCGCGCTGTGAAGGCGCGTCTATCTCATGGCGGCACGAGCAGCCTGCACAGTTGCCTGGTAGCCCTGGGACGAGACATAGTCCCCCCCGCTTGCCGAGCGACGATTTGTCAGCGTGGCCGACATGCCAAGCCGCGTCTACACCGCATGCGGCTGCTTTGTTGGCTCGGTCGCAGCGACAAGCTTGCGATGCGGCTCCCACCCGTGTCGAGCCGCCAGTGCTGCCGCGGGGCCCCCACCTGCGCCCTCGTGCACTGCTGCATCGGCAAGGTGTTGGTAACGATGTTCCACGCCGCTCTCCGCCGCTGCTTGAGCCCACTCCGCTGCCGCCGACTGCGCCCGTCCCCCATGCCAGCGGTGAGCCCCGAAGCGCCCTGCCGATGCCACTGCAGCGCCGCGCCCAGGCCCCCTCAGCCCCCTCGGCACCGAGCACCGCTCGCTCCGCATTCAATGCGCATCCAGCTGCCGCTGTCATGCCTTCGCAACTCCCGACTGTGCCAGCCCCGGCTCGAATGCCGCGTGCCGCCCCCCCGCCGCCGCCCGCGCCGATGCCGATCAATGCGCTGCCCACGCCAATAGCTGCCGGCCCAAGTGCTGGAACGTCCGTCAGGCAGCAACAGCACCGCGCATCACCAGCGCCATTGACGCGCGGACGTGGCTGACCGCCGAGCACACCGGCCGCACGCTCACGCACAGGCGCCTTGCGCGCCGTCAACCACCAAACGCCAGCCCGCCGCCCTACCGCGCGTAGCATAATTCCGCAAACAGTGCCGACGGCCGTCCGCACGCAGAGGCTGCTTTGGATGTCCTCGCGTACCTTACGCGACATGCGCTGGCGGACAGCCGCGGGTCACACGGGCGCAATCGGCGCGCGCTGGCCCGCATGGCACGCATACAGGCGGGCGAAGCCCTTGAGGACGAGGACGATGACGAGGTCACGGATGAGCGAGAGGTGGCTATCCCGCGTGTTTGGCGCCGCAAGCTGTCAGCCGAACACATCATGGCGTTGCGTATGGAACGCATGCTCGCATTTGGCAGTGTGACACGCGCCGCACGCATGCTGGCGTCAGCGCCCCTGGCTGATACCCGTCTGCCTGAGGTCATCGCGAGGTCATTCGCTGAGCCCCCGGCCCCGATGGAGGACAACAATTCGCCGCTTCGCGTTGACGAGGACACTTTCAAGCGCGCTCTAGAGCGACTCGAGGCCAAACGCGGCTCGGCAGGTGGGCCCACCGGCATGACGTACGAGCACGTGCTAGCTGCGGTGAAAGGCTCATCCGAGGCCTTCAATGCCACCCTAAAATTCATCAACCACATGCTTGCGGGCAAACTCCCGCGCCATCCGTCGCTGCTAGACTCGTCCCTCGTGGGCTAGCCCGACGGGCTAGCCCGACGGGCAAAAGCCCGACGGTGGGGCAAGGCCCATTGCGATAGGGGAGGTGCTATACCGCCTCGCAGGCTTATGCGCAATGATCGCGTGCGAGAAACTTGGTCGTTCACTTGCGCTTCTCCAGCTCGCGGTTGGCGTTTCTGGAGGAGTAGAGGCCCTTGCGCACGCCGTCCGCTCAGCGCTAGCGTCCGACTCCGAGGCAGCAATACTGACCGTTGACATGGCAAACGCCTTCAATACAGCGGTCGGCGCTCTTCAAGGCGGTACAGAAACACGTGCCCTCGTTGTAGGCGTACGTTCAGTGGTCGTACAGCGCCCCTACGAACCTGCATGTTATTGGAGCGCAGGCGGGCACTCCTCCGATTTAGTCATGCATGGGGGTGCGCCAAGGCGACACATTGGCCATGCTGCTCTTTGCCCTTGTGTTGCAACAGATCCTGGAGCGCACCTCAGCAGCGGCGCCCACTGTCGCCACAATGGCGATCGCCGACGACATCAGCCTGGTTGGCAAAGTGGACGCGCTGCGTGCCGCGTTTCTCGCGCTCACAGGGGCGCAAGGGGTTGCGAGCGTTGGCTTGCGCGTGCAGCCGCTCAAGAGTGCGCTCACCGCGGGCCCCTCGCCTGCAATTGCGGCGCTGGCGGCAGACCTGGGCATCATGCATTGCCCGGAGGGAATCACGGTATGCGGCACGCCAATCGGCACGGACAGGTACGAGGCAGCGACCCTGGACGCCCGCGCGGACTCCGTTATCGCACAGATTCACAAACTCAGGGCCTTGCCGGTCAGTCTTCAGGCACACTTTGCCTTGCTCCGGTCCTCCCTGTCCCTTCGCATGGCGCACAACATGCGCACGGTGCCGTGGGGCTCCCTGCAACATAGCGTTGCGCGAGTGGAGGAAGCCATTCCAGCGGCCGCTGTTGCGCTTTTTCAGGTGCCTGTAACTGGAGCACGGTCGGTGAGTGCGATTCAACAGCTCAAACTCCCCTTGCGGCACGGCGGATTTGGGCTGCGCGACGCAACGTCGCTTGTCGCAGACGCGGCGCTGGTGGCGGCGGCCTCCAAAGCGCAAGCGGTTATGAAGGAAGGCCCGGATGCATGCAAGCCTTTCTCGAGTGTGACAAGGCCGGGGTTGTTGACCGCTTGGCAACGTGTCTTTGATGATGCATCCGAGGCATGCAAATGGGACCAGAGCACGCGTGACCTGCCAACTGAGTTTATTGAAGCGGCGCTGCCCGGGGTTCAGAAGTCATTGTCACGCCTCGTTGGCGATCGCTTGGGCGCGGCCTTCCTCGAAGCTTGCGACACTACCACCGCGGACGGTCGGCGCGCGGCGGCGCGTATCCGCAGCGCGTCCTGTGGACCTGCATCTGCATGGCTGACTGCCCACCGCGCCCACTTTGCGCCTTAGCAATGGAGAATTCTTTGCAGCGGGGCGTCACCTGCTCGGTCTAGGGGTGACAACGGCGGTGGATGTTCCGCCTTGCCACTGTACCGCCGGCGACTCCACGACGCCGGACCACGCTCTCTCGTGCAACCGCAATGCAGGTGAGGCATCGATGCGCCATAACTACTGGGTTTCGGCCTGGCGCCATGCCATCCACCGTGCGGGCTGCGCGTCTAGCGTGGAACCGCAATACAGCAGCCTTGCAGCTGCGGGGGCGCAGGGGGCTGCTGGTCTTCGTCGCGGGGATATTTTGACTGTCTGGCCTGACGGCCGCGTCCGCGTCATTGACTGCGTTGTTACGCACCCGGTGGCCGCGTCGTTTGTTCGCGATGCCGCAGAGGTTGCCGGATCCGCGGCAGCGAAGGCGGAGCTGCGGAAGCAACGAGCCTTCGAGGAGTTTGGGGAGGGCTCCGCTTACGACTTCATCCCACTCTCCGTGGAGTCGTTTGGCCGCATGGGCTCCGCCGCCTCGCGTTTCCTTTCGGAGCTTGGCGACTTGGCGGCAGGGGGGGGGAACCAAGTGTCCAAGGCTGCCTTCGTACGTGGCGTCCGTCGGGAGCTCAGCTGTGCTTTGTGCAAGGGCAACGCGCGCATGTACTACAAGTCCCTCTCTCGTATCGCCGTGAACGTCGGCTCGGACTTCCATGCAGGGTGTGATGCACCGCAGGAAGATCCCGGCGTGGCTTAGGTTGCTGGTTTTCTTGTGTGTTTTGTCTTTGTTTGTGTCATTGTTTTCAGTGTTAGTTTCTGTGTTTTTTCCTGTTTTGCCAGCCCTGTCGCTTGTAAAGACCTGACAACACATGTTCTGTATGTAAACTTGGCGTCGAGTCCAAGAGGGTGACCGTGACCGCCCACTTGTTGATGGTTATTACGGCAACTCCATTTGATGAAGTTCTGCCAGTACTCTCAACACTAACCTCAGGGTTAGCCAAGGGGTGCTGGAGTGCGTCAAAGGAAATGCTCTTCCACATGGTCCAGTGCGGGGGCCTATGCTATGAGAATATGGTATTGGATATGCTCTGCAAAGGGATTGAAGGGCTCATTTACAATCCAACACGTGTATACGTTCCCAATCGGCATGCTTGCCATCACACAGCACCCCATCAAGATCTTCCCACCACTGGTACAGAAAATTGTCCGCAATGATCCTGAACCAGGGAGACCATTTCAGCCCAGACTCTGGATCCATCATTGCCCGCAGCTCAGCTGCACTGACATACTTTGTTGCCTGAATCTCATCAGGTGCAGGCGAAATATTCACATCAGCCTTGACAAACAAGATGTAGTCCATCTCGTGCTCTCCCCAGCCTCTGCATTGTCCAAGGTCGTCAAAGTCAGCTGCGCAGTAGTGGAGGCGAGTCAAAAATTTGAACGAGGCATGCGACAACTCGGCCGGGTTGATGCCCAGCTCGTGATTCAGCTTCCGTACAGCGCCAGCCACAGCACCCGGCACCTCCCCCCGCCTTGTCATCGCCTCGTCATCGACCTCTGGGGGATCTTGTGCACAAAGTTGATGGCTGCAGCACGAATTTGTCCACACCTGAAATGCCGCAAGCTCTCTCAACACCCCAGATAGAGCGCCTGCCAAGCAGTTGCAAAGCACTGGTCTTGGGGTGAACCTCATTCACAATACATCCAATTCCCGATCGAAAGTGACATGAGGTACTTGGACTCAACCAAACGCATATGCACTCATCATAATCCAAGGCTTGCACGCGCAAACTGGCGTGTCAGGAATCGGAAGAGAGAACACTGTTGCCCTGTGAACCAGTGAACGGGGTAGCCAAGGGCGTAGCCACCAACATGTCAGGCATCTATGCAAAGATGAGGCCGCAGAATTCCTCAACAAACGTGCTCCGAATGATCCGTCCGGCGACGAATGGACCCCGATTCAGGCACTTATGGCGACCAACGGCATGACCTACCACCACCATTCCAGTAGAAGCAAGCCTGACAGGGCGGGGTCGCAGCGTCCGATGGGGACACGAGCACGACTTCACTTGTCAAAAAGATGACGCACGTCTGGAAAGGTGACCTTGCTGCTCGCACGTTGCTGGAGCAGAAGCTCGTTTTTGCTGTTGAACAAGAAGACGCTGAAAGCACGGTGAAGACGCCCTGTGGGTGATTCTTCAACAAACCTGTGGCAATCTTTCTTGGAAACATACTCCTTCACAACATCATTTTCATCCACTAGAATGCACATGTCCTTCAACATGAAATCCTCTTGGGTTCCGACACCTGCACAATCGTGGGTTTGCTCACTTCGGGTTTTGGAGGACAACACTTGATCTGCGTTCGTGCAAACTCGTACAACAGAACATCTATGGTGTACTTGTATGGGACATACCCGACCATGTCGACATACTCGTTGCGCGCAGCGCACTCGGGCTATGAGGAACCCTGACTTTGCCAATTTGAAAGCTGACAGATTGCACCAACCGTAAGCACCCGAGCATTGGAGAAAACAGACAAACGACCGTTGCAATAAATCTGCTATACACTACTGTGGCGGCTAAGGAAGAGTCCCAGGACAACAAATAGAGATTTACTTCAGTTTCAAAGGCATGCGCTTTCTCGAGCAAAATCCCAGAGGCCAAGTGCAAGGGAAATGCGTAGTGTTTCTGCTTGAAAATTATAACGCTTGCAACATGACGATCGACGAGTACCCGCAAAGTGAGCCTCAACACAACGCGATCTGGCTTATGACACATCGGTGACGTCTACCCGAGAATTCGAGCGCGTAATAGGCCAACCGGCGAACTCGAGCCTGCGCCCGTTGCCCTGGCAGTTGCCACCCTGTGACGGTGCCGAGACAGGCAGTGAATGTACAAGGCACAGGTGTGTAGTCATGTCCAATATGCCCGAAACGTTACGTTCTGGGGTCTCCCAGGAACCACCGCATTTTTGGGTCGAGCGGCTCATAAGTTCAGTTCACATGGACAGCAAAAGCCACCGGGAAGCTCATTGATCAACCTTTGTGCACTGCTTTAGAGTGGGAAGGCGGCAAGCTTGCCGCCCGCCATGGTTTGTCGGTCAGACAATGCTTTGCATTTCAACAGCACGCCATGAACAATTGCTGAACGCCACGCATACTGACAAGGGATGAGGAATCCCCCGTAGTTTACACTAAGGTCTTAACTCGCAATCAGTACCAGAAGGGGGTCAACCACGTGCACTCAACAAATGCTTGCCTTTTGAACAGTATTTCGTCAGACCCTCTGATTTGCCGGGTCCAGATACCCGAAAAATAAGATGAATTTTCAGCAGAAAAACGAGGCTCGAGACCCATTCTGGCGAAGCACTGGTTTTGGACCCATCCACGATGCAACAAATCAAAGGAGCTATACTAACTGCGTTGGGCCTGCATCGGATCGCAGCCCCTGCAATTGCGGGTCTGGGGCTGGGGGAACTGCAGGGCGCATGCTGTCATCAACGAAGCTGTGATTGGGCAGACTCATAAAGTGTGACTGGCGGGCCTGGTTGTTGATCTTTGCAAAAATCAGCCGAAGAATTCGTTCCCTCTCCCCCCAGGTCAGCTGCGAGATGTCAATGCTGTGGTGCTTCCGAGGGGCTGATGGAACCTGTTCTTGAGCCGCCTCGATCTCCTTCCGGACATGCTGGATGGACGAGATGAGAAATATTTCGGCATCCGAGCGTTGCAGAAGCACTTCCTGCGCTAATCGTCGTATGTTCTTGACTTCCTTGGTCTTCAACTGCACAAGCAACACCGATCACCAAAACAACCATGACTAGACTGTAATTAATTAGCTGATTAATGGTGTCGCTATAGTGTGCGAACTCTTTGTGCCTTAGCTAAGGCGGTTCAACTCAATCCTGCACCCGGCTCGGATTGAACCCACGACCTTTAACACTTTGTCGGGGCCAGCTTCAACCACCTGGTCCATCGCTTTTGTTGAGATACTTGGGATGGAGGCGAACCCTGACATCCTTAGCTAGGGATGTCAGGGTTCGCCTGCATTCCGAATATCTCAACACATACATGGTAAGTATATACCTAGCACTAAAAATCTCTGCCAGCTACGCATTTGTACAGCCCTACCTACATATGGACATTGGCAGTTTCAGGACCGCACAGGCTGCGACGATCTCCCAAAGGATTTGACAGGCCGTCTTTGGTCGGCTGTGGCTGATCTCCTATGTGGCAGGGTACAAGACGACGACGGAGAAGACATGTCAGGTCAGGCTATGGTAAGTCAGGTTGGTCCATGTACGCTGGCCTCAGGTGATGGTAACGGTAGCACTGATTCCCAAGTAGTTCTGGGAGTTACCAACATCCGTGTGGATGCGGTAGAGTTGTGAAAAGAGACATCATAGACACATCTGAGTAGGGCTACCGCCATGTTGAAGGCTGTCAGCTTTGCGTTCTTGGAAGGGGACAATGCAAAAGGGTTAGCAACTCTGATGCGGGGGAACACCTCCACGAGGCGTTTGTACCCTTGTACTTCTCGTTGCATGTCATCTGCCGCTTTGTTCCATTGCTCCCGCATAAACTCCCGCTCCTTCTCAAAGTCGTCCACGAGCGTCTGCAGCGTCTTTTCCAACGCAAACAGCTTCTCGTTTGCGTCCGTTATGCTCCGTGCTTGCTTCGCGTTCCTCTGCGCGTATCCCTGCTCCATTTCGATCTTGATTTGAAGCTCCTGCAAGCTTCAGTTGCTGTGGATTGTCGTCCAACACGGATTTTAGTCCTTGCTGGACCAAGTTGTGCGTAGCAATTCATGGCGGGCAGGTTTACAGCTCTCTTTGGCGCTTTGAGGAGTAGCAGGGCTGCCCTACCCTCTTAGCAATGTCTGGACACCCCTGTCATCAAATTGCATGGCCAATGCTCGTTACGGCTCTTCGCCAGAATGGGGTTCAACCCCCAAGTGCCTCAGTCAATCATGCATTTTCAGGGATACAGACACACAAAGCAAACTGGCACGAAGTGGCTTGTTACAAATACCCTTGACAAACTAACATGCACGATGCCGTGGAAGGCCTATTGTGCAAATGGAGAGTGGAGTACCTGCTGACCACACATGCAAAAGCCTTCATAAAGACACACGCAGACAGTTGTTGCAAACTGACAGTGGGCTGCGCTCACAGCGCTGTGTCACCAAATGGCCTAATTTGCATGCGACATGCCCACATGATGGCCAAGGCAATATTGGAACACGATTGAACACTTGTCACTGTTGCGAAGCTGACATCCCAGGCCTGGGTCGTCAGCTTCGCTGCAACTGTGTTATACGAGAAAGTGGTTACCAGTCATATGCCAACCATGCTACCGGCATCATTGCATGATGCTCCTGCCAACCAGTGTCTCATCAAAATGGGGTTTGACATACATGAATGTCCCCAACATTCATGGACTTCCATGCGACTGAACCCAAAAAGTGCATGGCGAATCACAGCTGTCAAAGCGTGCCTGCATGAGGCGTTTGCGTTCGTCCTCGAGGATGCGGTTCTCCTTCTGCAGCTGCTCGCTCTCCTCCATGTGGAGCTGCAGCTCCTGTGCTGTGCGTCTGTTCTGTTGCAAGATCCGCTTCACCGACGCATCTAACCGATCGTCCATGTCCTCCTCATACCTGCAACCAACGAAGATCGTAGGCACACGAATGGGCTAGACCTATGCAAAGAGGATTCTGCTTGTCTACCGTAGTCTAGATTGACCAAGTGACCCAGCGTTGCATTGCATCACGTTCTCTATTCAAAACTGTTTGGATCCGGAAATTACATAGAATACATCGCGATTTTTGGTACCTATAGGTACCCTCGAAGAGTGGCGTTGCATAAGGTGTTTTGGTCAATTGGCTTCTAGACTACGGTACTTGTATCATTGCTTTGTGCGCTCGAATACCTGAGCCTTCCCTCGTGCCTACCTTGCTGTGCCTCTGCCTTTCTTGTCCAGATGAGCGTCCACCCCACAAATTTGTGACTTCGAGGCGCCCCGATCTACAAACTACCTCGTTATATCAGACGCCCCGTCATTGGGTGATGCACAATCCCACCTATCTCACCTGAGCATGCGCCTTCCCTTCCTCCAGGGCTTTGCCCGAATGGGGTTTGGCACCCATTTCTGCCCCAAATAACAATGCATTTTCAGGGATGCAGATCCAGAAAGCAAGATGGCGAAGCACTGCCTTCCTCTAGCCTCTGTTGAAAGCTGTTGCATTGCCCTGGTAATCGCAGGCTGTCTGAGACCCTGACATACAGATCTCCTCATATCCTATATTGGACCCATGTCAGTAGGGTTTGCCTCTGCTCTTACCTCTTCTTGACTTCCTCCAGCCGCTGCTCGAAGTTTTTCTTCAGCTTTGTGGTTGCCTCCAAGAACCTCCGCTGCTCCTCTCGCTCCGCCTCTTCCAGCTTCGTTTGTAGCGCATCGTTCTGCTCCCGCATCGTCAGTAGCTCTCGCTCCATGCTCTCTTTCAGCACCTTGAACTCATTCACCGCGTTCAACTCTTCGAGGGCGGAATCTATACGGGATGAATAGTCTGTTTCCATCTCATCGTACTTGAGCTGCGCTTCTGCTTGGCCGGTTTCCAGGCGGTGTTTGAGCATCTTTATTTTGCCCTCGGACTCGCGCCTCTCGTCTTCGACACTCTTTTCCAGCTGAGCTATCCTGGCATTCTTGGTCAGGATCTCCCGACGCATGTACTCGGTCACCTGGGCAAATCACAGTGCACTTATTTCTGTAGATATTTCGATGCTTTCGATGATGATGATGTGATTTACCTTACGTCAGTGCTTCTCCAGGCAGTTTGCTTTGTGGGTCTATATGCATGATTATTTGGGGCAGAAATGGGTGCGTTCTGGCAAAGCACGGCTTTAATGCTGTTTTCTTAACCACGATTGTGGACATTGAGAGATGGAGCCCTTTGTGTTCCTTCAACATCTCTGGGCTGTCAACTTCGATGTGGTAACAAGGCAATAGGCCACTCCTCAATGTGGGGAGGCTGCTGAGGCTGACAGTCTATTAGTGCTATGTAATCAGGTGTAAAACTGAAGCGAGAATTACATGGCGTATCTTTCCTTTGTTTGAGGAAGTCCTTGCAACCTCTGAGCCCTACTTCAGCTCACAAGGTATCTCCTGCAAGGCACAGTCCAGCTTAGGGCCCACCCAATGGCCCCCCCCAAGTTTTGAATCTCGGGTATACTTGATTGTGGACCCCTTGTCACAGGTTGGAGCACATTATAATACCGAGCTGAGAAATTTTCTGCTCGACGCTGTGCAATTCGTGACCTGCGTGCACCTCCTGCCATGGCATCCAGTGCCGATTTGCGCGTACCGTACTTACACCATCGGAATGTGCAGATGAGCATCGTGCTATGCATGGGTCAGACTGAAAATGCTCCTTGCAGCGCATTGAATCCCAGGATAAAATGTATCACAATCATTTTTTCTACGTAAATTAGGAACGTGCACGGCACTGCACCAATATCCAGTGGCTACGGCTGTTTGCAGGCAACGGGTTACACCTGGACATCGACAGCACTGGAGCTCGCAAATTCACCAGTAACAAAGCTGATTCATCATGCAATTTGACCTCATGTTCAAGGACATAACGTGATTTACCTCGAACGTTTGCCTCTCGGATTCGTTCCTGTCTAGAAGCAATCGCTTGTTTTCCTCCACCAACGCATTGTACTTCGTTCTGGTTTCAGCAAGCGCACGTTTCTTCCTCTGAGACTCAGCAAGGATGATATATTGCGTGGCTGTAAGCTCAGGCACATTGTCCTCCTTGGCTTCCTCCTTGGTAGCCATGGTGCAAGCACGTGCACCCTGTCGATACACCCACTCGCTTAATTCATAAAATCACCTGGCAATTGGTCGGTGGATGCATTCTGGAAGTATGTGATGTTCCAAAAGTGCATATCCACACGCACGACTGAAAAGAAACCGAGGGTACAGCTTGTGTAGTGCTTCTTGCATGTTACATGCCATGTGTTCATTGCTACTGAGATGGCAGGATTGCTGAGTCCATGAGAGAGTTCATCTTCGACGGCCAGAACTCGCGGTGTCAAATATCAATGCCTTTCCGTTATTCCTTCTTGTGTCTGTGGACATCGACGATGACACCGTAGATCCTCCCAAAATCCCGGCGACATCGGATAGAGCATTATCCCGTAATAATTTCGATATCCCAAGTACCCCGTGGGCAATGAAAGACGACACAGACACTAAGGACACGCTCGAAACTTGATGCATTGGGGCCAGCACAGGACGTGACTTTCCTCCTAGGCCAACGCCAACGCTTTCCCAAGCTACCCGCCTGTGAATTTTTACCAATGTAGACTGACTGCGAGAGCATGTTGTGCCCGCTGAGCAGTACTAGCGCCCCTTCGCAGTGCTTCATCGCATGCCTGCCTCAGCCATGGCAGCGGTGGCTAGGAAGGAGGTGCATACTTGTCGTTCAACTTATGCTCTCCAGACAAAGCTCAAAAGGATATGGAACACGCCAGCCCAAAGAAGGTGGCATTGACAACGGGCGAGACAGCCTGATCTCCACCCCTAAATGGTAAAGCATCAACAATACCTGTCCGAGACGCACATCTGCCGGCTTCGGGCAATGTCTTGGCTGGCATATCCATTTCAGTTTTGTTTCCGATCATCAGATTCCCAAGTGTGTTACAAGCGACAGGGCTGGCAAACCAGGAGAGACCACCAAAACGCGAATGAAAAACAAAGGAAGACAAAGCACACAGCGACACAAACGAAACAACTAAGTAAGACGGGCATCATCCGGGGCCCTCCATCGGCTCATCACAGCCCCGGCCGGAAGTTGTGCCCGACACGAACGGCAATGCGCGAGAGAGAGTTGTAATACATGCGCGCATTGCCCTTGCACAGGGCGCAACTGAGCTCCCGACGCACAGTCCGTACGAAAGCGGCCTTGGACACCCGACCTGCCGCCTCCACCAGGTCGCCAAGCTCCGACAAGAACCGCGACGCCGCGACACCCATGCGGCGATCAGATTCCCAAGTAGTTCACGCCACTCTAGCCACTCCTGATCAGCGAGCTTCGGCCACGCTTCTTGGAGTTGCCAATGTCCATGTGGACGCGACAGTGTTGTAAAAAGACACATCATCATTATTACGGATGCCATGCACGATGTGAGTGGCAGCTTGAGGCGCCTCTGTCATCAACTTGGTTCAGGGCGTTAATCAATGCAAGCTAAACACTGCCAAGTGTTTCTTAAAGTTGCCAATGTCCATGTGGGCACGGAGTGTTGTAAAATGATACATCATCATCCTCAAAACTGCTCCAGGTCTCAGCGCGTGGTGAGATCTGGAGCAGTTTGCTTGTTGTCCATTTCCTACCATTGTCTATGTGATGTGATGATGTATCATGTTGCAACACTACCGCAAATGACAGATCTGGAAGCCGCAGAAGCGCTTTGTGCTGAAGAAATTGCTAGACATCACTCCTTGAATGTTACCTGGGCTCCTTCTCTTCCAGACATGCAGGGTTCGCTCGGATTGGACTGCAGCATCATTCACATGGCGCGAGGGCCGGCAACAAAATGATTGTTCTTCCGCCCGGTGATCGTGCAACGTAGCTTTGAACTGCACATACACAAAGCAACGCACTGCAAGCAAAGCGTTACAGCAAGGAACTGCATGCAGGACCGCAGCTTACGTTGTGTGAATACACTTTTCTGTGTACCATCATGTTTGCGCTTTGTGTTACAAGCGACAGGGCTGGCAAACCAGGAAAGACCACCAAAACGCGAATGAAAAACAAAGGAAGACAAAGCACACAGCCACACAAACGAAACAACTAAGTAAGACGGGCATCATCCGGGCCCTCCATCGGCTCATCACAGCCCGGCCGGAAGGTTTGCGCTTTGTACCCGCATGTATGAAAAAATAGATAAACAATTGCATCACCTAGCACGATGTCACATGATGATGATGATGATGATGATGATGATGATGATGATGATGATGATGATGATGATGATGATGATGATGATGATGATGATGATGGGAGTGACGTCCCTCACTGCGCCGACGGCCTCGCAGCTGCTGGCACCCCCGTAGGCACGGACGCCTTCATCACGGCCTTTGCACAGAAGCAGGCAGACACCATTTGCAGCAGCATTGACAACATGCTCGACACTCCGCTAGCGGCGCAAGACAAATTCGCCATCCTGCGCGCGTCTGCGCAGTTGCGCATCGCACACCTACCGCGCGTCACCTCATGGAATCTGATCAGTGACTCCATCCAGCGCGTTGAGGCCAAGGCAGCCCAAGCCACCTTTAATATCATGCAATGCCCAGAACAAGCCGATGTGCGCGACGGCCAATTGACGCTGCCGCTCCGTCACGGAGGCATGGGTATTCGCACCACCACAGCCTTGGAAGCAAAGGCTTCCTTTCTATCCGCCGCAGCCATGGCTGAAACCACCATGCGTGACGGGCCACAGCAATTCCGCCCCTTTGCTAGCCCCATTGGCGCCTGTCTTACGCAAGATTGGCAGGCGCTACACGCGGAAGGCGCGGCGAAAGAGCTCTGGCCCCCGGACGCCCTGGACATCAATGAGGAATGTATCGACACAGTCCTCCCGGGTGTACAGCGCACGTACGCGCGATTCGTGGCTCAGCACCGCAGCGACGAGCTCTTGGCATCATTCGACACCAACACCGAAGACGGCCGCCGCGACCTAGCTCGCATGCTCAGCTGCGCATGTCGCGCTTCCTCCATATGGATGGACACACGCTGCCACTATCCATGGCGCTACAGCTCACAGACTCGGACTTCACCGCGCCATGCGCCACCGTCTCAGTCTGACGCACATGCCTACCAATGCACCTGGCGTCCGGTGCTGCTGTGGGCAGTACATGCGAGCGGGGGATGTCGACCACCGATGACCTGCCGGTCACAGTGCACGTCAATGACGTTGCGCCACAACATTCTCACAGAGATTTGGCGCCGCATTACCTCCCGCGCTGGGATTGCATCATCTGTTGAGCCAACACTCAGAGTGTTGCCTGGCGTGCAAGCTGCCCCAATCGCAGCCCACTCTGCTGCGCGTGGAGACATCTTGCTCGTTCTACCCGGCGGACTCACGGTCGCGGACATCTCAGTGGTGCACCCCTGCGCACCCTCCTTTGCGCAAATCGCACAGACAGAGGGTGGCGCAGCGGCGCATCGCGATCAACTGAAGCGGACAAAGTATCAATCCGCTGACCCCAACGGCTATGCCTTCAGCCCACTGTCGCATGAGACTTTCGGGCGCATGGGAAACGGGGCTATGGAGCTGCTCAATACTCTAGCGACAACAGCGAGCGCTGGAGGGGATGTTATCAAGGCGGGATTTGTCACAAATGCGCTTCGTGAACTCAGCATCGGCCTTTGTAGGGGCAATGGTGTGATGTATCGGCGCTCTCTTCAAGTTCTGGCTCGTGCGAGCGGCCGCGCGTTTGACCGCTGACGTTCAATGAGCTGTATTGTTTCGAATGTGTTGATGTGGTTGTTTTCGGCCTAAGCCGTAGCTCTTGCTCTTTCTCTGTGCGATGTAATGATGATGGGAGGGAGCGGGCCCGCGCGTTCATGACAGGCTTGCCTTTCCCGACCGCCGACGTTCAATGAGCTGCATTGTTTTGAATGTGTTGATGTGGTTGTTTTCGGCCTAAGCCGTAGCTCTTGCTCTTTCTCTGTGCGATGTAATGATGGGAGGGAGCCAGATTGTCGGCCATGCCATCAACGCCGCCCTCGCAGCCGACCCCGACTGTGTCGCTGTACAGATGGACTACCAAAATGCGTTCAACAGCCTCTCACGCACCGCCATGCTCGACGCTGTTGCAAAGCATCAGCCCACCCTGCTCCCTTTCGCTGCATGGGCATACCGACAGCCCAGCCGGCTAATTGTCAGCGGAGCGCCCGAGGGCACCCCGCCCATCATGTCAGAGTGCGGTGTTCGCCAAGGCGATCCTTGCGGCGTCCTCTACTTTTCACTGACCACACAGGATCAGCTCGAGAAAATGCGACTGACGCACCCCCATGTCGCCCCTGTAGCCTACACGGATGACACCTTCCTCCTGGGCAAGTCGGCCGCGGTTACCGCCACTTTCCCTGCCCTCCGCGACCTAGCGTCATCCATAGACCTGGACGTGCGCCCCGACAAATGCGGGGTGTACTCGCGCAACGCACAAGCCGCAGCCGACACAGCAGTGGCACTTGACGTCCCTCACTGCGCCGACGGCCTCGCAGCTGCTGGCACCCCCGTAGGCACGGACGCCTTCATCACGGCCTTTGCACAGAAGCAGGCAGACACCATTTGCAGCAGCATTGACAACATGCTCGACACTCCGCTAGCGGCGCAAGACAAATTCGCCATCCTGCGCGCGTCTGCGCAGATGCGCATCGCACACCTACCGCGCGTCACCTCATGGAATCTTATCAGTGACTCCATCCAGCGCGTTGAGGCCAAGGCAGTTGAGGCCAAGGCAGCCCAGGCCACCTTTGCTATCATGCAACGCCCAGAACAAGCCGATGTGCGCGACGGCCAATTGACGCTGCCGCTCCGTCACGGAGGCATGGGTATTCGCACCACCACAGCCTTGGAAGCAAAGGCTTCCTTTCTATCCGCCGCAGCCATGGCTGAAACCACCATGCGTGACGGGCCACAGCAATTCCGCCCCTTTGCTAGCCCCATTGGCGCCTGTCTTACGCAAGATTGGCAGGCGCTACACGCGAAAGAGCTCTGGCCCCCCGGACGCCCTGGACATCAATGAGGAATGTATCGACACAGTCCTCCCGGGTGTACAGCGCACGTACGCGCGATTCGTGGCTCAGCGCCGCAGCGACGAGCTCTTGGCATCATTCGACACCAACACCGAAGACGGCCGCCGCGACCTAGCTCGCATGCTCAGCTGCGCATGTCGCGCTTCCTCCATATGGATGGACACGCTGCCACTATCCATGGCGCTACAGCTCACAGACTCGGACTTCACCGGCGCCATGCGCCACCGTCTCGGTCTGACGCACATGCCTACCAATGCACCTGGCGTCCGGTGCTGCTGTGGGCAGTACATGCGAGCGGGGGATGTCGACCACGCGTTGACCTGCCGGTCACAGTGCACGTCAATGACGTTGCGCCACAACATTCTCACAGAGATTTGGCGCCGCATTGCCTCCCGCGCTGGGATTGCATCATCTGTGGAGCCAACACTCTGAGTGTTGCCTGGCGTGCAAGCTGCCGCAATCGCAGCCCACTCTGCTGCGCGTGGAGACATCTTGCTCGTTCTACCCGGCGGACTCACGGTCGCGGACATCTCCGTGGTGCACCCCTGCGCACCCCTCCTTTGCGCAAATCGCACAGACAGAGGGTGGCGCAGCGGCGCATCGCGATCAACTGAAGCGGACAAAGTATCAATCCGCTGACCCCAACGGCTATGCCTTCAGCCCACTGTCGCATGAAACTTTCGGGCGCATGGCTAACGGGGCTATGGAGCTGCTCAATACTCTAGCGACAACAGCGAGCGCTGGAGGGGAAGTTATCAAGGCGGGATTTGTCACAAACGCGCTTTGTGAACTCAGCATCGGCCTTTGTAGGGGCAATGGTGTGATGTATCGGCGCTCTCTTCAAGTTCTGGCTCGTGCGAGCGGCCGCGCGTTCATGACAGGCTTGCCTGTCCCGACCGCCGACGTTCAATGAGCTGTATTGTTTCGAATGTGTTGATGTGGTTGTTTTCGGCCTAACCCGTAGCTCTTGCTCTTTCTCTGTGCGATGTAATGATGATGCATTGTCTCAAAACACTGTCGCATCCACATGGACATTCCCAACCTCAAATCCACTGAGGAATACACGCGTAACGTAATCAGGCAATGTTGGCCATTATTCAAAACCCTGTACTCACCAGCAAGGCGTCACAGGGTTT